>NC_090748.1:11842220-12044720 GCF_036898095.1 Palaemon carinicauda
TCCATTATACTAATTCACAAAAAGGGAGTCACAAAAGACTTGAAAAATTAACCCCCCCTCCCCAATTAGGTTTACTCTCAGTAATATGTAAAATATTTACAAAGATCACAATAGGCCAAGTAGAAAGACAGCTAGAATTTAACCAACCAAGAGAGCAGGCTAGCTTTACAAGTGGGTATTCAACAACTGACTATATGCATGTAATTAACCAAATAATGGAAAAATTAACAGAGCATGACAAACCGCTAAGTATGGCATTTACAGACTACGAGAAAGCTTCAGATTCTATCATAACTTCAGCAGTAATGAAAGCACTTCAAAGACAAGGAATAGATCCATCTTATAACACTTGGAGATATCCATACAGGAAGTACAGCAATCTTAAAACTACATAAAGATAGTGAAAAAATTCTGATTGGAAAGAGTTAGACAGGGAGACCCCATCTCTCCTAAATCATTCAACGCATGCCATAAAGTTTTTAAGAATTGAGATTTGGAAAATGTAAGAATTAACATTAATGGGGAATACCTTAACAATTTAAGATTTGCAGATGACAGTTCTATTTGGTGAATCATGGAAGAAATTGTAAAAGATGATAGAAGATTTGAATAGAAAAAGTAGAAATGTAGACCTGAAAATGAAATGAGTAAATAGATTTTGACATAGGAAAAATCTAGTTTTGGGTGAGATAGCTATGTCGTTCCCTCTTTGCAGAAATATCCCAAGCTGCCAATGAGGAACTTCCATCAGGGCGACATGGCTTTAGCCCCCCAAAAATAAGATAATGTTCAATGAAAATGAAGAGACAACAAATAAGGGTTCTGAACAAATCTCTAGATATTGTTAATGAATATGCAACTTAAGACAGAGAGCAAGTGTTTCCCTATGATAAGACTTAAATCAAAAGGATAAGCATGGGATGGAGAGCCTTAGGTAAACAAAATAAGATTATTTAAAGTAAAATGACACTTTCTCTAAACGAAAAGTATTTATTCAGATGGTCCTATCAGTATTTACTTATACATCAGAAATTTGAAGCCTTACTAAAGCCTTAGAACATAAGCTAGTTATAATTCAAGGAACAATGGAAAGATTAATTATGGAAATTACACTAAGAGACAAAAAGAGCAACATGGATACATGAGCAAAATACAGTATAGTACTGTAGTTTGAAGTACTAACACTAGAGAGTTATTGGGTCCTTTGACTGGCCAGACATTACCACATTGGATCTCTTTCTCTGGTTACAGCTCATTTTTCCTTTGCCTGCACATACATCGAATAGTCTGGCATATACTTTCCACAGTCTCCTCTGTCCTCATACACCTGACAACACAAAGAATACTAAACAGTTCTTCTTTCCTCAAGGGGTTAAATACTGCACTGTAATTGTTCAGTGGCTAGAAGAGACTCTTTAGCTATGGTAAACAGCTCTTCTAGGAGAAGAACACTCCAAAGTCAAACCATTCCTCTCTTGTTCTGGGTAGTGCCATAGCCTCTGTACCATGGTCTTCCACTCCCTTGGGTTAGAGTTCTCTTGCTTGATGGTACATATGGGCACACTATTCTATCGTATTTCTCTTCCTCTTTTTTTTTTAAGTTTTTATAGTTTATATATGAAAGATCTAATCTAATGTTACTGTTCTTAAAATATTATATTTTGATTGTTCATTACTTCTTTTGCAGTTTATTTATTTCCTTGTTTCCTTTCCTCACTGAGCTATTTTTCCAGTGGGAGCCCTTTGGCTTATAGCATCTTACTTTTCCAACTAAAGTTGTAGCATAGCTTGTAATAATAATATCCTAATAACATGAAATAAGAATAAAAGGACATAAGCAAGACATAAAATGAGAACGATAAATAATAGATGGGCATTAAGAATAACAGAATGAGTCCCTAGAGATTGCAAACGAGGCAGGGGAAGAAAGAGAAGATGATGGATTGACAAGCTTAGAATATTTGCGGGTATAGACTGGCATAGAAAGACCATAAACAGGGGAATCGAAGGTTTTGTCGGAATCCTTTATCCTGCAGAGGACTAGCAATGGCTGATGACGATGATGATACACACACACACACACACACACACACACACACACACACACACACACACACCCCCCAGACAGCCATCTGGTTAAGTGCTTACACATTGGTACCCTTTGAAAAAATATATACAAGGAAATTCACCAATGGCCATGAAATCCAAGCATACCCCCAAAAAAGTTGTACTGTAATTTCCATTCTACCCAAGCCAATGTAAAGTACCCTAGCACATTTTGGCATCACCCTAATACTATGGACTTTAAAGAAAATAATTTATAGCTTTCTTACTCAAATGAAAGAAAAAAAACTTAAGTAAAGTGAAAATACTTAATTTGTTCAGTTTATACCTTTAAAACGCTTTCCTTTGAAAAAAAGATCATTCGATTCTACTTAAAAAAAAGATAAGTTGTTAGATTATGAGACATTTAATATGAAATATAACTTCCTTAATCTGTAATGATGAAAAAAGTACAATTAAATTCTAAAATAACCCTCTGGTTGAGAGAGAGAGAGAGAGAGAGAGAGAGAGAGAGAGAGAGAGAGAGAGAGAGAGAGAGAGAGAGAGAGAGAGAGAGAGTTTCTTATTTTTGCACTGTATTATACAGTTATACCTCAGTAAATGGATTTAATACGTTTCAGGACCATGCTCGTAAGCCAAAATGTTTGTACCCTGTATAGTAAAACAATTTTTCCGATAAGAAATGAAGGGAATTTACTCAATGGGGTCCACATGTCCATAGATACACATAAACACTTATTTTTAAAGGTTTGTAATGTTACATAAAATAAAAACAAATTACTCTATCTCCCTAACATAGATAATGAATACAAATGAGTAATTCACAATGAAAAATAGAAATATTGACAAATTAATTTGCACTTTTCTGTTAAGATGAATCATGGTTGCCATATGAGAGAGGAGAGAAGAGGAGGAGTAGGGGGATTTACTGCTTAGAGTGAGAATCTCCCTCCAAAGGAGGCACTATTGGAAATTCCCTCTTGATCGGCATTCAGTTATTAACTGCATCACTTAATTTACAATTTCTGGAGATTGTCATCTTATTTTAAACTCTTACATTCAGTTTTGACAAAGAACTTATCTAAAGCAAACTCCTTTGTTCATTTCTTTAAAATCTAATGGACGTGACATAGCACTGTCAGCACATGTATTAAACCGATTCAATACTCACCCTGATGAAACCGTATTTTTTATAAAATTTTCCAGGCCTTCCCGTATTCTTAATACTGTACTTTATCTTCTTATCTTCTCCTCCTCAGTGGAAATCTGTGAATTCTCTTGATACTGCCCCTTATTCAGTTCAAATACCTTTGCTTTTTTAAAGAGTGTTTTAGGTAATTGTACAACCTTCTAATTACTTCTCATCATTGCAGATAACTTTCAGGGTTAAGATCATGTTGCCATTCATATGTCAATGACAGTCTCAGGTCTCGTTCATCTAATGCTTTGATATTCTCTTTATTGTTCAGAATTGTAACTGTACTACTCATGGATTTTGTAGTACGAATGAGGAGTTTTTACAGGTCTGCTACATGCTTTTTTCTTCTTCATACCGTCTTTTTTAATAATCATGTCAAGGGGCCTATATCACAATACTGTTAACTTTACAATTCAACACAAAATGCCTTTATGATGAGCAATAGCATTCACAACTACGAAAAAAAAATTCATTGATTCAAGTGAGAGATGATTCTTCTAGTGATGCTGCAAGAGTAAAAAGAGTTAGGCTCTGAAAAAGGGGTGGAGCTTGAGGGCTAATATGAGAGAAAAAAAATAAACATTAACACTGCATGGGTGGTGTATAGGTGAGTGTGCTAATCTCGTAAGTACTAGTCCACAAAAAATGTGTGCTGTACAAGAAAGGAAATTTTTGCTCACAGATCAATAAAATATGACAAATTCGTAGATAACTTGTATTTTTTCCTAACTATACAAACCTTAGCTATTTAATAGGGGTATTACCTTCGGCGTAGCTGAAATGACGAGCAATTAGAATTTTAACGAGGGTTTACTACCCCATAGCTAGTTAGCGGGGTAGGGGAGGGTAGCTTGTTACCGGCCCCCCCTCACACACACCTGTGCTTGAGCTCACTTTGCTTGGAGGTAGGACTTCAAGGGGCATAGGGCTGGCGGGCAAGTTTGATTAAATAGCTAAGGTTTGTATAGTTAGGAAAAATACAAATTATCTACGAATTTGTCATTTGTTCCGTAACTGACATACAAACCACGCTATTTAATAAGGGTGACTCACCCATTAGGAAGGGTGGACGTCCCAGCCAGTACTGGCTTTTGGCTTAGCCTGGGGGCTCGTTATTTGAGTGTGTTAGCACTCAAAAATAAGGAGTCCCTGCATCTCGCTAGAACCTTGCTACGCAAGGACTGCGGCCTACGCAAGCTGTGTGTGAAGGTATAATGAAGTGTGACTCGTCCTAGGAAGTTGACCTGAAGTTCTTTAGATGGAAAGTTTAGGCTAGGACTCTCCCAATACCACCTCGTCAGGGAATGGGGACGTGACAGAATTAGCTTAATACTAGGAACACAAGGAAACATGGTTTACCTGCAGTGGTTTGAGGTCAGCTATGCAGAGAACCCAGGATGCTGCTTTCCCCAAGAGAGGGGAAGATGAAGAAAAGAATAAGGGCCAGACAAACCTTTTCATTCATGCAGACTAAAACCGGGTAACAATGCCTTCAACCTTCTGCTACTTGTCCAATAAGGAGCTTGAGGTTTTAAACCAGCTGTTGTGCAGCCACCACAGGGCCGATAGAGAACGTATCGAGCCTCCTGAGGGTCACGTCTTGCAGGTAGTGGGCTGTGAAGGTCATCTGACGCTTTCACACCCCAGCTTGAAGAACCTGCGTCACTGAGAAATTCTTTTTGAAGGCCAGAGACGTAGCTACGCCCCTGACATCATGTGCTCTAGGGCAACGTGATGGAGGAGGGTCTGGATTCAGGGACAGATGAATCACCCTACGAATCCATGCCGAGATGGTATTCTTGGTGACCCTCCTCTTAGTCCTCCCTGTGCTAACAAATAACGCTGGCACCTGAGGACGGACTGCAGCCGTTCTTTTGAGATATAGCCTCAAACTCCTTACTGGGCATAGTAGGAGATGGTCTGGGTCATCTGTTACAGAACGGAGACTTGAAATCTGGAAGGAGTCGAACCGAGGATCCGCTACTCCCGGATTCTGAGTCTTAGCAATAAACTCAGGGACGAATCTGAACGTTACCTTTCCCCATCCCCGAATGGGCGATGTCATATGAGAGACCATGAAGTTCACTAACATGCTTGGCCGAAGCCAAAGCTAGTAGGAACACCGTCTTTCAAGTTAGGTGGCAATCTGAAGCCTGGCGTAATGGTTCATAGGGAGGTCTCTTAAAGAGACCTGAGAACTCGAACCACGTTCCATGGAGGAGGTCTCACTTCCGACTGAGGGCAGGTAAGTTCATAACTTCGTATGAGTAGGGAAAGTTCCAGCGAAGAAGAAATGTCCATTCCTTTGAGCCTGAAGGCTAGACTTAAGGCTGAGCGATATCCTTACACCGCTGAGACTGAAAGGCGCATTTCTTCCCGCAAATACATGAGGAACTCCGCTATTGTTGGAATAGTGGCATCGAGTGGAGAGATACCCCTTCCACGACACCAACCACAGAAGACTTTCCACTTTGCCTGGTAGACAGCTGCGGATGACTTTCGCAGATGTCCAGACATCCTGATCGCAACTTGTTGTGAAAATCATCTCTCAGCGAGGAGGTGCTGGATAGTCTCCAGGCGTGAAGTCGTAGCGAAGCTATGGCTTTGTGGAAGATGTTGGCATGTGGTTGTCTGAGTAGATCGTGTTGTGGAGGGAGTTCTCTCAGAAGTTCCGTTAGGAGTTGCAGAAGGTCCGAAAACCATTCCGCGTGATGCCATAGCGGAGCTATGAGGGTCATTGAAAGATTGACCGATATTCTGGTCTTGTTGAGCACCCTCCTCATCAGACAGAACGGGGGAAAGGCATAAACGTCGATGTTGTCCCACCATTGTTGGAAGGCATCTTGCCAGAGAGCCTTGGGATCCGAGACTGGGGAGCAGTACAGTGGAAGCTTGAAGTTCAGAGCTGTTGTGAACAGATCCACAGTCGGGGAACCCCATAAAGTCAGGACTTTGTTGGCTACTACATGATTCAAAGACCACTCGGTACTCACTATCTGAGACGCTCTGTTCAGATTGTCGGCGAGCACATTCCTCTTGTCTGGAATGAAACGTGCCGAGTGGAATCGAGTGGACTTCGGTCCATCTCAGTATCTCTCCTGCAAGATGGAATAGCTGCTTTGAAAAGGTACCTCCTTGTTTGTTGATGTAAGCCACTACTGTGTTGTTGTCGCTCATCACCACCACAGAGTGACCCGCCAGGAGTTGTTGAAGGGCCAAAAATACGGCCTTCATCTCTAAAAGATTTATATGGAGGCACTTTTCTGATTCTGACCACAGGCCTGAGGTCTTGTGGTGCAGTACGTGGGGCCCCACCCTTTCTTTGAGGCGTCCGAAAACAGCATCAAATCCGGGGGGAGGACGAGAAGATCCACTCCTCTTCGTAGGTTCTCGTCTGTCACCCACCACTGGAGGTCCGTCCGTTCCGCAGATCCCATACCCATAGGGATCATGACGTTCAGGGAATTGTAGCCTTGATTCCACCGGGACTTGAGTTGCCACTGGAAGGATCTCATCCTGAGGCGACCGTTGGGAACTAGACGAGCCAAAGATGAGAGGTGACCGAGGAGACATAACCACAATTGGGCTGGAAGTTCTTCTCGTCTGAGAAAAGGGCTTGCAACCTTCCTCAGCCTTGCTATCCTCTCGTCTGATGGGAAGGCTTTGTGGAGATTGGTGTCTATAATCATGCCTAGGTATACCAGTTTTTGAGTGGGAAGCAGAGAGGACTTCTCGAGATTTACCATGATCCCCAGATCCTGGCAAAGGCCCAGAAGTTTGTCTCGGTGTTGAAGAAGGGATGACACCGAGTCTGCTAGGATCAGCCAGTCGTCCAGATAACGGAGGAGACGGATGCCGATCCTGTGTGCCCACGAAGATATTAGGGTGAACACTGGTGAAAACCTGTGGTGCTGTGGAGAGACCGAAACACAGCACCTTGAACTGGTACAACTTGTTGTCCAGGCTGAATCTTGTACTTCCTTGAAGACAGATGGACTGGGATCTGGAAGTACGCGTCCTTCAGATCCAGTGTACACAGGAAGTCTTGCGGTCTCACTGCTAGTCTGACCGTGTCTGCGGTCTCTATGCCGTACGAAGTTTGTTTGACAAACTTGTTCAGAGCTGAGAGGTCGATGGCAAGGGAGCTAAATGACACCGGATTCGTCCTCAGGGGAGGTAGAGATGTTGTGAAAGGGACGCAATATCCCTGAGTGATTACGGAAATCGTCCAGAAATCGGCCCTAAGTTGCTGCCACCTGTCTGCGCAACTTTGTAGGTATCCCCCCACAGGTGGACATGCAGGGGGACTGCCAATCCTAGCGTTTGCGACCTCGGCTGCTCCCTCTAGGATTTTTACCTCCCCTGGAGGATTTTTTGCCTTTCCTGTCCTTGACAGGAAAAGGCTTAGACACACTGTCTTTGCTACTGTTGTCGGTTTCGAGGTCTTGGTCGGACGGGACTGCTTGGGTACTGGAGGCTTATAGGGCTTGGATGTCAAATCCCTATGCAGGAGGGAGTCTTGGTGGGACCTCCCCCACCTCTCAGCAGCATGTTCCACATCTTTAGGCTCAAACAGATTCGTTCCTTCCAAGGAAGAATAACTGAGCCTGTTTATCTCGGTGCTAGGGACCTTCTGATGGAACCTCTCAGCCACCGCACCCCGACGTTTCAAGATGGTGTTCGCCCACAAGTTCGAGACTTGGTGGGCCAGAAAATCGATTGTGCGAGTGCCTGAGAGAAGGAACGTCTCCATAGCTTTCCTGGTACGTTCTTTGGAGAAATCCTCAGAGCGTATCAGGATACCTAAGGTCCCTAACCAGATATCCAGCCACGAAGTGGCTTGCATAGCACACTTCGCAACCTTCTCCTGGTTTAGGATCTCAGTTGCCGAGAATGAGACCTGCCGATTGGAGTCTCTCTCAAGAGGGACTCCCCTGGTAAGCTCTTCCAAAGAATGGTGAAGAGGAAGAGCTAAACAAGGCTCCTCCAAGATCTCGAAGTGCCTCCTCTGCTGTACACGAGGAGGTGGGAGAAGCTTGTTGCCGGCACTGGAGCGGTTGGAGGAGGCTAACTCAGAGAGCTGGACCGCGATCTTGTCCCTGGTACTCTTAACCCCCTGAGACCAGGGCAGAGCCGCACTGGCCTTAGAAGGTTTTTGAGTTCCAAATACTCGGTCCAAGACCGTGTCTTTGCCCTCTAGAGGGGGAATCTCTCGGTCGGAAAACCCATTGAGAATCCTCATAAGAGTCAGAGCCTGCCAAAATGCATGTTCTGACTCTTTTAGTTCTCCTCCGGATGTTGGACTTGCAGCGAAGTCTCCTGTCCCCAAAGGCTCTTCTTGGGGAGAATCGCGGACGTTCTCCAAGTGACTAGCTGGCTCCTTCCTAAGTCTCGTCGAGGATTTTGGTACTGTCTTCGAGTCCTTCGACTCTAACAAAGACGGAAGCAAGTTCTTCTCCGTCCCTACCCGGGAAGACTTTTCAACGCGAGGTGGGGTTTCCCCCATTGGTGCGATGGGGGAACGTCTCACCTCACGTGACTCCCCTGAGGACGGGAAATCCTCGTCCGACGGGGAGGGAGAAAAAGTCTGGGGGGTGAGAGGGAACCTGCCTCGAGGGCTTACGAGGAGACAGCTTAGTTCTTGGAGAAGTCACCGCGTCCGAAACTCCTCTTTTCCTCTTCAGAGGGGTAGATGATGCAGCCAAGGATTTGTGGCCCAATTCAGAGAGAACAGGCTTGAAAGCCTGTATAACCGCTCTGATTAGAGCCCCAAACCATGGCTGTTGGCTGACAGCTGCGCTGTCAGACACTCCCTCTGGAGGGACACGATCCCTGGGAGGAGTTTCCATAGGGGGGTTCGCCTGAAAAGAAGAAGTAGTAGTGTTCCTGGACCTTTCTGGAAGCTTCTCTTCAACCACCGAGCGCGCTGTTCTGCGCTTGCGGGAAGGGGAATGTGACGATGGCGATCTTGTCGTGCGTTGTCCTGCAGCCTCACGCGCGGGAGGGTATTGGCGCTCGCGCGATGGGGAATACCCGGGGTCGCGCGCAGGAGACTGCTGGCGCGCGCGCGGGGGATTGCTGGTGCGTGTGCGCAAGCGAGTGATGGCGCGTAGAAGCGCGCGTGGGAGACACAGGAGAGTGCGCAGGAGACTGATTGTGCGCACGCGCGGGTGAATGTTTGCCAGGATGTTTGACCCGTGGGCGTGCGGGCGAGAGTTTGCGCGCCCCAGAAGATGTCGTAAGGCGCGCGAGCGCAGGAGAGATATCCCTTGCGCACGGGCGCGCAGTCGGAACCTGTGTGCGTGGTCGTGCATCTTGTGGGCGCGCGTCAGGATGGCAGCACATAACTGCTGAAGAGGATGGGCATGGGCGCACGCGCGTATCCTCGTGGGCGCGAGCAGGTGAACGCGCGCGATTGCGCGCTGGAGACAGCAGGCGGCGCGTTGGCGAGCACTGGTGTGTAGGCAAAGTCCTTGACTTCCCTACCGCTCCCAGATCGGAAGATCGTGGGAGCGCAGGAGAGATGGATGTATGTGGGCGCTGGTGCGTGGGAGCGCGCTGGCGCGTAGGAGATCGCTGGCGCGCAGGAGAGCGCTGACGCGCAGGGGGTTGCTGGAGCGCAGGAGGTTGATGGCGCGCAGGTGAGCGCTGGCGCGCTACCTCAGGCAAAGCCTTGCGCACAGGAAACCGTTGGCGCGCATGACCATCATAGCGCATAAGGGACGTATGCGCACGATGGCACGTACGCCCTTGTTGCCCCGTACTAGGGATCGGTGCCTGACTAGCATGATAGTCAGGAATCGTTGGCGCGTAAAGCGCATCAGCTGCCAGGAACGGCGACGGCAGGTCAGCAGGTCTGTTGGGTGGAAGGTCGGCGTGCCCTTTGAAAGGACGACCTTCCACCGAAGGGGATCGCGAACGATCTGCTGAGAGGTCCAGGACCATAGCAGGAACAGTCGGTGAACGCTGACGAGGCTCCTCTGCGGCGGACTGCAACGACGATGATGAACCTAAGAGGCGCCTCCTCACCTCTTTATAAGGTGAAGGAAGGCCTCTCCGGCGAAGAGGAAGGCGAGCCTTGCGACGGATGCGCCCTCTGGGGGCCGTAGGATCAGCAATCTGACCTTCTGCAGTCCCCCGAAGAGGAGTCTCTGTAAGTGAACTCCCCCGAGGGGGAGAATCACCGGCAGGAGAGACTGTTGGACTAAGTTTCTCCCTCGCAGGTTGAGCAGGAATGGGAGAAACTAAGCCTTCAACAACTGTGGGATGTGGAGAGGCAGAGGTATTAGGAGATACCGCATTGGATACCTCTGAAACCACAACGTCGAAATAGACAGAGGATCAACCTCTGCCAAAGTCGGCGATTGCTTGACAGCGGCACCCAATCGGATGATGTCAAGTAGAGCTCCCTTGGAGGGCGAACCTTCGAGCCCCAAGGAAGACCAAAGCTGAAACAAATTAGTTAGTGATATATCCTCCCCCGGGGGGGAGAGGTGGAGCTGCCTCGCTAGGGGAGGCAACGCCATCTCTCGAACCCCGAGTTTGGGAAACAGAACCACGGTCTACGCTACCACTCGACGGTCTCTCGAAAGAGGCCGCTCGAGCGGAAGCTTCGGAGGAGGTTTGGGCAACGGAAGAAGTGTCCTTGGGATTTTCTCCTTTCAAAGAAACCTTCGAAGGAGAAATATCCCACTTAGACTTCTTACGTCGCCGAGAAAACCTCTCCCACTGGGAGGTAGACCACTCCCTACACTCACCACACTTATTACCACTATCACACCGTTGGCCTCTACAGTAAGGGCAAAGTGTGTGAGGGTCCGTCTCGACTGCTGACATGAATGTTCCGCAGGGGCGGTCGGGTAATCCAGGACAGGTGCGCATAATCGCAGAGGCCAACTTCACACTCAAACCTGTCAAAGAAAAAGCAAAAAGGCATTAACGGCTGCCAAGAGCGAGGCGAGGATGAGAGAGGACACGTCCGTCTACCATCCGAGCCGAGAGCAAAGTGAGCTCAAGCACAGGTGTGTGTGAGGGGGGGGGGGGGTGTTTAGCAAGCTACCCTCCCTACCCCCGCTAACTAGCGATGGGGTAGTAAATCCTCGTTAAAATTCTAATGGCTCGTCATTTCAGCTACGCCGAAAGTAATACCCCTATTAAATAGCGTGGTTTGTATGTCAATTACGGAACAAACTCATATTTTGAGTTACTCATATACAGAGGTAATACTGTATTACCATATCTTTCAACATGATTTTTATGTTATCGAATTTTACAGAAACATAGATAGTATGATGTATTTAGAGTATATTCTAATAACAGACTATCATTGCTTAGTAATACTATACTGTACTGCACTCCTCTTTAAGTAGGTTTGACATTGGTCAGTAACTTTAGGATGCTTGAATATTAAATAAATAAAATTCATGCTCTGTCTTTTTCCCTGACCTTAGGTTAGTCGCTATGTCATACACTTAACCAAAAATCAATCAGTCCTTTGGGTTAAGTTTTATCAACGACAGCCAAGTTTTCCATCATAATTTCACCTTGTTAGATGTTCAAAATCTCCAGGTAAAAACAACATGGACTTGTATATCCCATGTACAGTATTATTAAATTCATATTAACAATTAATTTAATTCCTCATCAAAGGATTCAGGTAATGGAAGTTCGGAGGAAAGGAAGCGTCATGAAGCTGGACACCAAAGCTAAACAATGTAAACAGGACAATTTTAAAATATAAATGCACTTGGCAGTAATGGATGCTGAAAAATCACTTTCATAATGCATAAATATTTTGTGAGTTAATTCTATTGAAGTTTATATAGCTAGTTAAAACAATGTAATTTTAGCTTTCCTCTACAATAAATAAATTTGTATGGATTTCAAATAATATTCCCTATAGCAGACAGAACTGAAGGTTCCAATGAACTTCATCCCATATCATAACACTTTAATTTTGTTTTATATCCATACCTTTGGGAAGCAGCTTCCACACACTACTGTATAAACATCCCTGAACTTTACTATAATATTTGTTTACCTTTAAAATCATATATTTCAGTTAACCATATAATTCTAGAAATATCACCTAATGGTCTATTAAAGCTCCTTTGAAATATTATTACTGTTATAATAAAAACAAGAAAACCGAAATCTTGGTTTATCTAGGTTTTTAATATATGAAAAAGGAATTCTATGCACCCGAGAAATTAATGGATTACTGTGTAATGATAATGATTGTCAGGGAAAAGTGTTGGAATGCTAAAAAAAAAAAAAAAAATAATGTTGTAAGTGAGGAGGAATTACCAAATTCTTTACTCGGTGATTGATACATACACAACTACTAAGAGCATTGAAACAAATATTTGACACTGCAGTACTAACGAATATTCAATAACCTACCAGAAAACATCTTCCCATCAAATCAACAAAAATACACAACAGTATTTACAAGCATTACTGCACTACAGTTATGTACCAAAAGGGGACAAAATTCCATTAGTAGTGTACAAGGGTTCCATACTGGGGTGTGCAGCCTAATGAAGGTTTGCCAAGAGTGATTCTAGGGGTTCATAAGACTGTTCTCTCATGAATTAGAATTTAATGGCAGAAGTAGGTCTAGTATTTTACATAGAGCTAGCCTTAAATCAACCAGATCTCTCACTAATGGTGCAACTTACAACAAACTTGGGGAGAGAATGAAGCTCAGCTCATTCAAATGTGAAGATGAAAGGAGATTATGGTGTCCATTGTGTGTACTGGAAAAGTTTACTTTGAAAATTTTAGAACAAGTCAAACATTGTAATCATCACATAAGTATACAATGTAAATAGTACTGTGCGAGGCAGTCAATATTCTGATAATCAATAGGAAAGCTAATTTACAGATTGGTGACTGATAAATTCTTTGTATTGCTTATCAAGAAGTTGGTACAGGTCTCTTGAACTTTCTAAAGAATTTTTCCTATTATAATCAAATTGGCATAACACCAATCATTATTCTAATACAACAAGCATTTTTGTTTCTTTTAGTCTGATTTCATTCATTAATTGTGAAAATCATTAATCGCAATAAAAATATATACTTTTACAAAAAGGGTTCTCATCCTATTGCAACGGCCAGACTTTTAATGACGACTAAGTGGTGTGTGTAGCAAGAGGATTGTTGGAGGCAGCATGAAGAAAGATAGTGAATGGTGGAATCAAGGAATGAAGATAAAAGTTGACGAGAAAAAGAGGGCATTTGAAGAATGGCGGCAGAGTAATAGTGTAAAGAAGTATGAAAAATATAGAGAGAAAAATGTGGAGGTAAAATGTAAGGTAGCCGAGGCAAAGTGGGCGGCTGACTGGGGGTGGGGTTAGGGATTGGGTCATTCATATGAAGAAAATAAGAAGTTTTGGAAACAAATGAAGTGAGTAAGGAAGGGTGGTTCGAGAATTGAAGACAGTGAAAGATGGAAAAGGAAGGTTGTTAAAAGGAGAGAAGGCAAGCATAAGGTGGGTGGAATATTTTGAAAGTTTACTGATGTTGAGGATAATAGGGAGGCAGATATAATTGCAGTTGGAGGTGTTGAGGTGCCGGTGATTGGAGATGAGAATGAGAGATATATTACAAGAAAGGAAGTGAGGAGAGCACTAGATGAAAAGAGAGTAGGAAAAGAACCTGGTATGGATGGTGCGAGAACTGAGATGTTAAAAGAAGGGGGTGTGACTGTACTTATATGGTTGGAGAGATGGATTACATGTGTTTCATGTTGTCAATAGCACCAGTAAACTGGGTGTGTGCATGTATTGTACCACTATATAAAGGTAAGAGAGATGTGTATGAGTATTGTAATTCAAGGGATACTAGTTTGTTGAGTGTGGTTGGGAAAGGGTATGGTAGTATTAATTAATAGGATTAAGGATAAAAAAGAGAATGTAATTTTAGAAGTACAGGGTGGTTTTAGAAGAGGTAGGGATGTATGAATCAGATTTTTACAGTTAGGCAGATATGCGAGAAATATTTAGCATAAGGCAAGGCGGTGTATGTTGCGTTTATGGATCTGGAGAAAGCGAATGATAGAGTTGTTAAGGAAGCGATGCGGAATGTGATGAGGTTATAAGGAATTGGTGTTAGGTTGTTGCAAGCAGTGAAGAATTTCTACACAGGTAGTAAAGCGTGTGTTAGAACAGGAAATGAAGTGAGTTAGTGGTTTCTGGTGAGAGTGGGGCTGAGACAGGGATGTGTGATGTTGCCATGGTTGTTCAATTTGTTTGATGATGGAGTGGTGAGAGAGGTGAATGCTCGAGTGCTTAGTCAAGGATTGAAACCGATAGATGAGAGAGGTGAATGCTCGAGTGCTTAGTCAAGGATTGAAACCGATAGATGAGAGTCATCACAAATGGGAAGTAGATCAGTTATTGTTTGCAGATGATACTGCACTAGTTGTAGACTCGGTAGAAAAGCTTGGTCGATTAGTGACAGACTTTGGAAGGGTATATGAGAGAAGGAAGTTGAGAGTTAATGTGGGTAAGAGTAAAGCTATGAGATGTACAAGAAGGGAGGGGGGCTGCGAGGTTGAATGTCAGGTTGAATGGAGTTACTTGAGGAAGTAAATCAGTTTAAGTACTTAGGGGTCTGTTGTTGAAGCAGATGTGCATTAGAGAGTGAATGAAGGATGCAAAGTGTTGGGGGCAGTGAAGGGAGTGGTGAAGAATAGAGGGTTGGGCATGAATGTAAAGAGAGTTTTGTATGAAAAAGTGATTGTACCAACTGTGAAAGTGACTGAGAGACAGAAATTGAATGCGTTTGAGATGAAGTGTCTAAGGAGTATGGCTGGTGTATCTCGAGTAGATAGGGTTAGGAACGAAGTAGTGAGGGTGAGAATGGGTGTAAGAAATGATTTAGCAGCTAGAGTGGATATGAATGTGTTGAAGTGGTTTGGTCATGTTGAGAGAATGGAAAGTGGCTGTCTGCTAAAGAGGATGATGAATGCAAGAGTTGATGGGAAAAGTAGAGGAAGGCCAAGGTTTGGGTGGATGGATGGAGTGAAGAAAGCTCTGGGTGATAGGAGGATAGATGTGCTAGAGCCAAGAGTGTGTGCTAGAAATAGGAATGAAAGGCGAGCAATTGTGACAGTTCTGTTAGGCCCTGCTGTTTCCTCCAGTCACCTTGGTGACCGTGGAGGTAGCAGCAGTAGGGGATTTAGCGTATGAAACTTCATTTGTGGTGGATAATGGGACAGTGTGGGCAGTGGCACTCTAGCAGTACCAGCCAAACTAGAGAATCCCTTGTCAGGCTGGGAGGAGCGGAGAGAGGAAAGGTCCCCTTTGGTTTCTTTTTTTGATGTCCTCTACCCTCCAAAATTGGGTGATGAGCCTTGGTAAATAGATAGATAGAAGCTTATACTGAAGAGGAATAAGTTTTCATTTTATCATTATACTACTAATCATTAATCACTTGAAATTAGAACTAATTTATGTGAACGATTTATATTGGGAGTAATTGGTGAATGCTTTATATAGGGAAACCTTCGATTTTGATATCATGGAAATACTGTCCTAATCAAGGTAATGATTACAAATGGCAAATGTTACATATATTTGAAATAGATGCATAATATTGTATTGAAAAATGTTATTTTCATTAGTAAAATAAATTTTTGAATATACTTACCCGATAATCATGTAGCTGTCAACTCCGTTGCCCGACAGAATTCTACGGAAGGGATACGCCAGCGATCGCTATACAAGAGGGGGGTGTACTCACAAGCGCCACCTGTGGCCAGGTACTGCAGTACTTCTTGTTGACACCACTTCAATTTTTCCTCGGTCCACTGGTTCTATGGGGAGGAAGGGTGGGTCAATTAAATCATGATTATCGGGTAAGTATATTCAAAAATTTATTTTACTAATGAAAATAACATTTTTCAATATTAAACTTACCCGATAATCATGTAGCTGATTCACACCCAGGGAGGTGGGTGAAAACCAGTGTACATGTATATCAAGAAGCTAAGTATCCCGTATTTCATATTATCAGTTATTCAAAATAACAATGAAATTACAAGTACCTGGTAAGGAAGTCGACTTGAGCCATTACTCTGCCTTAAATAAGTTCGTCTTCCTTACTGAGCGCAGCGTTCCTCTTAGGAGGCTGAACAACTCTAAGGTGCTGAAGTATCAAGGGCTGCAACCCATACTAAAGGACCTCATCACAACCTTTAACCTCGGCGCTTCTCAAGAAAGAATTGACCACCCGCCAAATCAACAAGGATGTGGAAGGCTTCTTAGCCGACCGTACAACCCATAAAAAGTATTCAAGAGAAAGGTTAAAAGGTTATGGGATTATGGGAATGTAGTGGCTGAGCCCTCGCCTACTACTGCATTCGTTGCTACGAATGGTCCCAGGGTGTAGCAGTACTCGTAAAGAGACTGGACATCTTTGAGATAGAATGATGCGAACACTGACTTGCTTCTCCAATAGGTTGCATCCATAACACTCTGCAGAGAATGGTTCTGTTTGAAGGCCACTGAAGTAGCCACAGCTCCCACTTCATGTGTCCTTACCTTCAGCAAAGCAAGGTCTTCTTCCTTCAGATGAGAATGTGCTTCCCTAATCAGAAGCCTGAATAGTAAGAAACTGAGTTCTTAGAACTTGGGAAAGAAGGTTTCTTGATAGCACACCATAAGGCTTCTGATTGTCCTCGTAAAGGTTAAGACCTTTTTAGATAGTACCTAAGAGCTCTAACTGGGCAAAGTACTCTCTCCAGTTCATTCCCCACCAAGTTGGACAGGCTTGGGATCTCGAACGACTTAGGCCAAGGACGTGAAGGAAGCTCGTTTAGCAAAAACCGAGCTGCAAGGAACATGTAGCCGTTTCAGATGTGAAAACAATGATCCTGCTGAAGGCGTGGATCTCACTTACTCTTTTAGCTGTTGTCAAGCACACGAGGAAAAGAGTTTTTAATGTGAGGTCCTAAAAAGAGGCTGATTGGAGAGGTTCAAATCTTGATGACATAAGGAACCTTAGGACCACGTCTAGATTCCAGCCTGGAGTGGACAACCGACGTTCCTTTGAGGTCTCAAAAGACCTAGGGAGGTCCTGTAGATCTTTGTTGGTGGAAAGATCCAAGCCTCTGTGGCGGAAAACCGCTGCCAACATACTTCTGTAACCCTTGATCGTAGGAGCTGAAAGGGATCTTACTTTCCTTAGATGTAACAGGAAGTCAGCAATCTGGGTTACAGTGGTACTGGTTGAGGAAACTGCATTGGTCTTGTACCAGCTACGGAAGACTTCCCCTTGAGACTGATAGATTCTGAGAGTGGATGTTCTCCTTGCTCTGGCTGCCTCCTTCGAAAAGCCCCTAGCTCTTGAGAGTCTTTCGAAAGTCTGAAGGCAGTCAGACGAAGAGCGTGGAGGTTTGGGTGTACCTTCTTTACGTGAGGTTGACGTAGAAGGTTCACTCCTAGAGGAAGAGTTCTGGGAATGTCGACCAGCCATTGCAGTACCTCTATGAACCATTCTCTCGCGGGCCAGAGCGGAGCCAATCCACGTCAGCCGTGTCCCTTTGCGAGAGGAGAACTTCTGAAGTACCCTGTTGACAATCTAAAACGGCGGGAATGCATACAGGTCGAGATGGGACCAATCCAGCAGAAAAGCATCCACGTGAACTGCTGCTGGGTCTGGAATCGGAGAACAATACAACAGGAGTCTCTAGGTTATCGAGGTAGCGAACAGATCTAAGGTTGGCTGACCCCACAGGGCCCAAAGTCTGCTGCAAACACTCTTGTGAAGGGTCCACTCTGTGGGGATGACCTGACCCTTCCGGCTGAGGCGATCTGCCATGACATTCATACCGCCCTGAATGAACCTCGTTACCAGCGTGAGCTTTCGATCTTTTGACCAGATGAGGAGGTCCCTTGCGATCTAGAACAACTTCCACGAAAGAGTCCCTCCCTGCTTGAAGATGTAAGCCAGGGCTGTGGTGTTGTCAGAGTCCACCTCCACCACCTTGTTAAGCTGGAGGGACTTGAAGTTTATCAAGGCCAGAAGAACCGCCAACAACTCCTTGCAATAGATGTGAAGTGTCCTTTGCTCCTGATTCCATGTTCCCGAGCATTCCTGTCCGTCCAAAGTCGCACCCCAGCCCGTGTCTGATGCGTCCGAGAGGAGACGGCGGTCGGGTTTCTGAACAGCCAAAAGTAGACTTCCTTGAGAAGAAAGCTGTTCTTACACCACGCGAGAGAAGACCTCCTCTCTTCGGAAACAAGAACTGAGACCGTCTCTAGCGTCATGTCCTTTATCCAGTGAGCAGCTAGATGATACTGAAGGGGGGGGGGAGGTGGAGTCTCCCTAACACGATGAACAGGGCCAGCGATGAAAGTGTCCCTGTTAGACTCATCCACTACCTGACTGAGCATCGGTTCCTTCTCAGCATGCTCTGGATGCATTCTAGGGCTTGGAAGATCCTTGGGGCCGACGGAAAAGCCCGAAAAGCTCGACTCTGAAGATCCATACCCAGGTAGACAATGGTCTGGGATGGGACGAGCTGAGACTCCTCAAAATTGACCAGGAGGCCCAGTTCCTTGGTCAGATCCATAGTCCATCTGAGAATCTCCAGACAGCGACGACTTGTGGGAGCTCTTAAAAGCCAGTCGTCTGACGGAGCCGGACACAAGATCATGGTACTGCTGCACAGTCTGTGAACTGTCAACCATGGGGAAGCGAGGAAGTACAGTGACAACCCGAAGCTGTCTAGACTGTCTGGGTCGTATAGACAACTCCTTATCGGGTTGCTGAGGTTGCCGCACTGCGTCACAACAAGTCACTTCTGCTGGTTGTTGAACGTCTTCCCAGTGACACACTGACTCCGTAAACAAAAAAATCCTCTAACAAGGACTAAGCTTGGACTGCATGTCTTGCAACACAGCTCAAGGTCTATGGGAGCAGGTGTGGTAACAGACGGGGTTAGCGACTGAGTGGAACCATTACCTTCCCTGGAAGCATGTTATGCTTAAATAAAAGTCCATAGGAGGCTACGCAGCAAAAGGCTCCTCTCCAAATGACAGAGTCCTCAAGGGAATATCAGAAGGAGGGAGAAAAGCACTTTCTCATCTACAGGGACCATATCCGAGAAAAGCTAAGTTCTCTCAGTGAGGGTTTCACTGGTGCAAAAGCAGCAGACTAGAAGGCAACGTTATGAAACTGCTTGACAGTCTAGTGAGTTGGCAACAACCAAAGATGTGTGACTGAGAAGCATGCGGTAAGGTATGCAGAGCATGCTGTATGTAGAGCATGCTGTATGCAGAGCATGCTGTATGTAGAGCATGCTGTAAGAGAAGCAGAGCATGTTGCATGGCGTGTAACATTTCTCAGAAATTCCATGACCAGTGCTAGATTGAGTAATATCGCATTACTGTCCATTGAAAGTGCACGTGCCGAGGGAATTGATTTAGACTGTTTTGTTGATGAATTTGATAGCAGGCATGATAATCGTAGAATTAAGCTGCACTAAATATACGATCTATAATCTACTTCACCTCAGGACAGGGAAACTCGCCCTGTTGGCAACACTGCATTACTTCATGCATGCTTGCATGGGGTTTTAATATCAACATAATATTTACATTACATTCATAACTCATGATTCATTTTTGTTTTGAAGATATTTTGCCATATTTGCGATTTGTTAAAAATATATTGCAAGGAATACATATATATATTTTTTTTTTTTTTTTTTTTTATAGTAATACGAATAACCTCCATTATCATAATGTTTGTGTAGGCATACATGTATATGATTACAAATGCAAGTTATGAAAGTAATGAGGTGTTATTATTGTCATTTGTTATTTCAAAGTTGAATGGGAAGAGGCTCAAGTTGAGGAGAAAGTGGCAGATGCATGCGTTGAGGTGGCTGACTCCTAGCATGAGTTTCTTGTCTCAAGAGTTGCGCTTGCTGTAAGGGTAGCGGATGCGCAGTAGCAGGTTCCTGAGGAACGAGTTGAGGTTCCTGAGGTGTGAGCTGCGAGAGTTGAGGTAGCGGCTGCGCAGAACGCAGTTCTTGTCTCGCGAGTTGAGGTTCCTGAGGTGCTAGCCTAAGGAGTTGAGGCTCTCGCCTTGAGGAGGGTTGAGGTCGCTGCAGCGAGTGCTGAGGTGGCTGCCTCATGGATGGAAGAGGTTGTCGTACCTCAAGAGATTGATGCCTCGCTGGTGGAACTGCAGGCGGAAGCGGAGGAAGTAAGGCATAAGACTCCTGCTCCCATTGCTGAGGTTGCCTTAAGGAAGGCGGAGGTTGCTGCACACCGCTGGTAACTGGCAACTCAGTACGCGGTAAGGTATCCTGAGGAACCTCAACTTCGTACGCCTGGCAGACTGGACTGCGGTGAGGCGGAGCGATCGCAGGAGGAGGTGTAACCTTCTCAGCCTGACACTCACGCATTAAGACCGCAAGCTGTGACTGTATGGACTGCAGCAAAGTCATCTTGGGGTCGACAGACGCTAAGGTCTGCTGAGGCAAAGCCTTAACAGAAGATGAGGTCTGTTGCGGCATCACCTTACCTCTCTTAGGAGGTGTGCAGTCACCTGATGACTGCGGAGAGTCAGAGCTAATCCAATGACTGCAACCAGGTTGTAGAACTCTTGAGATCTGGACTTTGCGTTTGAGAGGTCTTGAGACCTGAGTCCAGCGTTTTCTCCTTGACATTTCTTCTGCAGACGAGTAAAAGACGGGCTCAATCGTCTGCGGGTGGGAGTGACGGTCTCTGTAAGACACGCCCGCAACCACCGAGGATACTTCTGTGCGCCGATCAAGGCCTGCCGAACCCTTTTGCCCTTCGACATTGCTTCTCCCCTGGGCTTGGGAGCTTGCAAGAGGTCCCGGACTGGGAGGACGACTGGCACGCACAGAAGTACCCTCACGCACAACACTGACACACTTTGCGCTAATCACTTATCACTTTTGATTTTCTGTTTGCACTTATTTCACTGAACTCGAAACTTTAAGTGGTTTGTACCTGAAACACGCAATTCTATCCTTCCTTAAAAGTTAGTAATTGCGAAAACAGAATTACAATGTAACAGAAAAATCTAATGAAAGATAAATAATTCAGTGGCTGGAAAGAGACTAAACACTAGATCAAATAAACTACGTTTAAAATCTCTCACCGCATAAAGCTTGAGAACAAGAATAAAACTCATGAAACGTTTACCTTCTTCCCCTAAAGAGACTAGGGAGAAGAGCAAAAACGATAACAACGTTACTCGCTTGAACGAAACGTTTATCCAGCTCTCTCTCCCTCCGTCTCTATCTCTCTCTCTCTCTCTCTCATGACTTAGAACCTGAGAGAAGAGCCCAATCATATATATCGTTAAAACATATTATTGTTAAAGGAAAAAAACTGAAATATTTCCCAAATAAAAAGTTCCTTTATTAGAATTAAAACCATTAAGCTAAGAAAGAATGAACAAAACGCTAAAAACGGTTACTCTTACTGCAACGTGACACCGTGAAAATTCTCTCTCTATCGTAACGATAGAGCGCAAGTTGAACGTTCTGAACGTCAACAACTGCGGAGACAAAACAAAACGTTAGTTCAACTTTGAAAACAGTACGAGACTATCAAAGAAATTCTTTCAAAAACATTAAAATAGCATAATATGTTAACAGGTAAAACCGAAATGACGGGCTCAATGTTAATTAACTTCGGTACCAAGAAAAGACCGCCTACTATTAGGAAAGGTCGAATATAAACAAATATAAAAATTAATTTTAATAAGTTTATAATAAAAGGAAGTTAATCGAAGAGGCCTATAAAAGGCGGAGAGATAAAAAATAAATCTATAACTTTTGTTAAGCAAAATTAAGAAAGAGAGTCTATACTCTCTTAGACACCAACACTTCCGTCTAAGGGAAGGGTCGGCCATTAAAAGGTGAAAGAGAGTTCATACTCTCTTCGTCACCATAATTAATCAAATTAATTCCAAAAGCTAGCTAAGCTAATAATAAAACTTCCTGAATAGCGAAAGCTGAAATCTTAGAGCAATACTTCACCAAAAACCGTGAACAAGACTCCAAAATTATAAGCGTATCCATGAACGTCTTGCCGGAAGCACGACAGAGGAAAAATTGAAGTGGTGTCAACAAGAAGTACTGCAGTACCTGGCCACAGGTGGCGCTTGTGAGTACACCCCCCTCTTGTATAGCGATCGCTGGCGTATCCCTTCCGTAGAATTCTGTCGGGCAACGGAGTTGACAGCTACATGATTATCGGGTAAGTTTAATATTGAAAATATGAATTTGAACTAGAAGCACCCATTTCAACCCTTTGAGCCCCAAAGGATTTGGTCCTGAAGCCCTCTGAACTTTTCTTGAACATTTTACTCAAGTCATCTCAATACAGTACAGTACCATTATATACAAGATGGGACTTTACATCATTCCTCATCATATAGCTAATAAAATTTAATTTTCATTGATACAATGTTGCATACAGTAGTTTATAAAACTTTCATATCGGTAATAAGAGAAAAAACTGATAATTACTGTACGTAGATTGTCATTTGGAGCCGAAGGGAGTAGTTTTCACCTATTGTAAATTATGTCTTCTGGCACTCAAAGGGATAAAGTGTGTCAATAAAAGTATTATACAATGATTGATGGTTAGCAATAACTAACAGACATTAGTATGTTCAGTACAGTACTGTGCAGTATACAACATACCCCTTTTTAAAGAAAATATATATTTCTTTATAGTTTAATGCTGCAACAGCAACATGATTATCTTATATAACATCAAAAAGGAATTTACATCTCTTTGAGCTTTGACAGTTCAAAGAACAGTGAAGGGGCTTATTGTACAGTAATTACCTCTTTTACCATTAGTTCATTCTTATGACTACAGTAATGTAAATGAATAATGCATGTACAACATTTTATATTCTGTTGGGTCTATCATGTTCAAGGTCTCTTTCTATAATATAGTTTAAGACCATGCCACTCAGCCTTCGTGGCTGAGTGGCATGGTCACTGGCATACAGGTATCCTGGACTAGGGTTCAAATCCCGGCCGGTCTGATACTATAGTCTAGAGTGATTTCGCCTGGGGCTCTGATCCCGAGGTCGTTAAGAGAATCCAGACTTTAATGTATTAATATATATGGCTTATTTGATATATATATATTTTTTTTTTTTTTTTTTTTTTTGTGGAGACCATTGTTGCCTCAAATACCCCGCTCTTTGCTAATCATTTGGCAAAATGAGTATTTCTTTGGGTTTCTCCCCACCTAAGCTAAGTTTTTCAACTTTAACTTGCTCCAAATTTTCAGATTTCATTCAAAAGAATTATTCAAGCAAGTTCCATGTCTTGAGATTAACTCAGTGGTCTTATTCTACTGCTTCATTGTAGCTATTTAAAACAACTACATTAATAAAAATTTGGCTTTTAATTAAATATATATTTATTTTGTATTTACAGTAATCAAATAAACTTAATAATAAATTGCATTGCATTTTTTATTACATGTAAAATTACTAGCTTTAAAAAAACTGAAATAATTAATACTGTAATAATGTTAACCAACATGTCTTATCTGCTTACAGATCATAGATTATACATCAAAAACCAATTTAAGAAATACTATAGTACTGATTCAATTAGCATAAGTACATCTAAGTAAAATAATAAAAAGTACTAAAAAAATGGCTTCAGTAATTTGTTGCTTAAACCATATCCCACCAAAATATAAGGAGGGACCCTATTTTGAAGAAAATGTGCAAGGTTTACCAAAACATGCTGTTTCCATAAAAATTGATTGAAATTTGACACCACCAAGTGGATAAAAGTTGCATGGTTAAAATTAAACTCTCTTGTCTGAAACAATCTGGCGAGATATAAGTTCCTTCATAATTTCATTGGAGCCACCATAAATGGTCTGGACCTTAGCATCAACGTAGGCCTTGCAAATTGGATACTCCCACATGTATCCCCAGCCTCCATGGAGTTGCACACACTGATAACCAACACGGTTTTGAAGGTCAGTGAGCCTGGAAAGGAAGGATCATAGCATATAGAAAATTTACTTTTGAAATTTCATTTCTTATACAAAAACCCTCCCGTAAGCATGCTCTTTTTAAGCTCACCTTTCATACCTTCTACTTGGTGTTTTCCCTTCTCTTTAGGATTAATTATAAATGATATTGTAATTAAAAATTGTTTAAACTACTTCCCTGATGGCTGATTTAATAACATGACTTTAAGGGTTTATTAAGAGAGTGCTATCACTATTGTGACCACACTCCTAAAACATGTTCCTCATATGTATGAAAGAATGGTTGGTAATCAAGCACTACAAAAGTTTGGAGTGTGCCATGGCTCATCCAATAACTTTTGGTTATCTCAAACACTTGATTTCTCTGTATGATAGGGACGAACTGCTAGCAATCAAGATATAATTTGATTTCAATCTACATTCATCCGGCATGCCATATATACTAAGACAAATTGCCCCCAAATAACCACATATCCAGTCAGGAACCCTAAAAAGACAGAATGTCATTTCATAAACCTACGTTACAGCAATACTATTATGAAGTAGATTAATGATACCAATAAATCACTTTCAACACTTCATCGGCTTTCTTTGAATTTATCATTTGATGTGAGGTGAAAACTAGAGGAAGGTCAAGTTAAAGAAGTTCGACACTACGGTGGAAAAACAACCAAATGCAGAAGTAAAATGTGAAAAGAGATGCATCTTACAGCTGAAAGGATGATGCTAAGATCTTTGTATTTATTGTGCAAAACAAGGTATAGCAAGATGGTACCTAAAAAGAGTTGATAGGCTGCTCAACTTGTATATCATCAATGTAAAACTCAAAACTTTCTTAAAAGATACCTTCAATAGTACTTCTATAGCAATGACTTTCAAGTTTATAGGGATTTCCTAACAAATATTGTACTACGAACAGTTGCGATACAATACATTCAGCTGTAAAGTTCAAATGGCACCTCTAGAACGCCTTCTCGTAGCATGACATTGCGTGGCCAATGCTGTAAACCTCAATGTTCTATGACAAGAAATCTGGTAAACGATTATATATAAAAATGAGGGGGAGCTGAATGTGTATGAATGTATCTCTGTAAATGGGTCTATCTGAAACATGGAATTCCTTGAGCCTTCAGAACCTTTGTATGCATCCACTCACAGGGAAGGTTGCATATGTAACAATAATAGGCAAGGCTTGCAGTTAGCCACAACAGGCCGAGAGAAGCAGTACTTGCAATTACCTACAATAAGTGGATGGAAACAAGACTTGCAGTTCCCTACAATAGGTGGAGAGAAGCAAGTCTTGCATTTATCCAAAATAGCAAGCAAGCAAGCAAGCCTTCAGTTACTGACAATGGGTGGAGGTAAGCAAGGTTTGCAGTTGCCTACAACATATGGAGGGAAGAAAGGGTTTCACTCACCTACAATAGTTATAAGGGAAAAAGACTTACAGTTACCTACAATAAGTGGAGAGAAGACAGGCTTGTAGTTACCTACAATAAGTGGTGGAAAAAAAGGCTTGCCATTATCCACAATATGTGGAGGAAAGCAAGGTTTGCAGTTACCTATAACAGGTGGATGGAAGCAAGGTTTACAGTTAACTACACTAAGTTGAGGGATGTAAGGCTTACAACTACATACAATTGGGAGGTCTGCAAGATTTACAGTTATCTAAAATATGTGGAAGGAAGCAAGGCTTGCAGTTACCTCCTACCACCCTTACTTCCTTGATGAAAGAAGTCTATTAAACTTGCATTGCTGACCAGGAAGTGCATTATTTAAATCTTTTATGGGAAACATGAGGGGCAATCCTGTCAGTGGCATCATTGACTTTACTCTCACAATCTTACTCAAATACTTTGAGTACTGTGATTAAAAGATACTTTTTCCAGAAATCAGGCCTTGAAGTGAAAAGCATGTTTTATCAATTCTCATTAAATAGTTTGAGAAGCCTCCTAGGTCTGATTTATAGTTTATTCTCATAGGGCTCCTAATGGAGGTGAAAATTGGAGTAATATAAAGTTATATGTGCAGTAGAACTGGGTGGGACGAGACCATAGGCAGCAGACAAAATAAGAGCTTGTAAAACAATACAACTAGGATTGTGTTGTAATCAATGTTATGCTTCTCTACACTATGAAACCTTGCTGGAGATAACTAACAATCGCTTAGGCATGTTGTTTATCGTCATGTTCCTGCGGTATAATGCTGAAGAAAAGGGAACTTTCTGAAAACATAGTGCATAGCCAAAAAGGCCAGAGATTGCATTCTTGTGGTCTGCTTAATCTACATACATATACCAAGGCACTTCCCCCAGTTTTGGGGGGTAGCCAACATCAAACAAAAGAAACAAAAAAAAAAGGGGACCTCTCCTCTATGTTCCTCCCAGCCTGACAAGGGACTCAACCGAGTTCGGCTGGTACTGCTAGGGTGCCACAGCCCACCCTCCCCCATTATCCACCACAGATGAAGCTTCATAATGCTGAATCCCCTACTGCTGCTACCTATCTATTAATATAAAAATACAGGTGGGGGTATCCTGCGATATTGCAATACAAACGGACTGCAGTCCTCTATCCAAAATCTCCAAAACATATAGAGTTAGAAGGCTCTGAGATCTTGAGAGTGTATTCCTACTTGAAAAAAAGTTTCAAAGGGCAACTCGTTTTAACTAGCTTTCAACCTTCTGAATCTGAAATACTCACCAACTTTTAGCTAGGAGATGGGAAACTATCTCGATTTCTATTACAGTCTTGCTTAATAGTCCTTACATAAACAGTAAGCCTCTTTAAATTAAAGGTTTGAGAAATTGTTGATAAGTATGGACGTCACTACCTTCTCTGTTACCGAGAGGTCAGGTATCTAACTCTTGGAAGGAAAACTCTGTGAATACTAATTTCAATTTATTAACCATCCTTTTCCAAGTCTATTGGCAATGGCAGTGGTTCTCTCAACAAATTGCAACACTTGATAACAAAGTAACCCATCAACCCCTATCTCAACATTGACGACTGAGATTTGAAATTGTTCCTTTTTACGGGTGATAATTCAGTGATAAAGTATTGGTATCTTGAAAATATTAAAACATATACCAATTGTATGAAATGGAAAGAAATTGCTAAGGTATTTGTAATTCAAAATATCCCATTAACAGATAAAACCTTGTACTACACAGTATTACTTCATACAGCAAATTTATTGGCTCTATCAAAAAAGGGAAGATTTTTTAGTGGTTATATATCATTTAGTGCCTACAACAGTGTTATTGGGGGAATGAACTTATGAATGAGGATATTACACATTATCTTATACTGAAAAATGCTGATTCTTTTGAATCGGTTATTTTCAACCATGTAATATTACTAATATTTATATTTTGAGTTGATGGCACTTTCTATTGCGTAATGATTGACATTCATAAAATCAGCGCTGAAGTAAGTTTCTTAGGTACATAAGCTGCTGTTAGATTGAAACAGTTGAAAGAGCATAGGTAAAAATAAGTTGTGCTGGGAATATGGAAATTGAAATATGGAAAGACCAATTAACACAATGTAATGTGTTACAAATGGTATTTAAAAAATATTAAACTTGATCAAGAAATTTATAATTATTTATTAGAACAACAATTTAACCTTTTGAACACCATTGGATGTATGCAGTCTGAATATTTCTACAACCTTCAGCAACATTGGACATATTTTATGTCTAATTATTATCAGTTCTTTGTCTGTTACTTAAGGGTATGAAAATTTTACGAAATCTGCAAAAATGGAATTTTAAAAATAGATTTTATTACTTCAGTGGTTCCCTGGCATTCACTGTGTTTCCTTTGGAGCTACCAAAAAGGATGTGTGTTTATCGTTAGTTTCATTTTATCATTCTATAATGCTCTCCATGAGTTTTATCTTTTAATTATTGTTATGTTTCCATGTCATAAAGTGTGTTTTTATGTCCTGAATTATGAATTTACAACTGCATTATCACAGGTACACGATTTCGTGCTTACATACAACATAAAATTTAAAAAAAATAATTTGTACTTTTCCTAGGTATACAAAACTTAAGTCATTTAAAATGGGCAAAAAGTACAGTACAGTACTGTATTTAGATGGGCTATGATCTATTTTAAAACTTGATTTATAACATTTCTTAAAATTGGATTCCGTTGTAAACCAAGGATCTACTGTGCATCATTGGAAAGGAGATTTATTCAGTTATACGATAAAAAAAAAAGGAAAAAGAAAAAAAGATGTAAAGTTCTGTCGATGATAGCGTTTGCGTTAAGATGCCTTAAATAAAATGTACCCCACAAAAAGGTTTGGGGGTTGAGTGGCAAATATTTTTGGCAAGAAGGCGAGATTAAAAGGGTTAACCTATTAGTACTTAAATTAGTTTTAAATGGCTAAACAACACCCAGCTTTTCATGGTTTTCTATAAAAGCTAGACAAATTTCCCGTTAAAACTGCAAAATAATATAAATTCCATGTTCTGAATTTTACAGGATCAAATTTGCCAAATACACCTTTTCCCTTTACAGTACAGTATATCTAAATTCATAAAATTCACTGCACAACTTTCGTTGCTATGAATTCAACCACATATTCTCGTCTGTCTCCTTTTCAACCATATAACCTTCAGTTATCTCTTACTTCCTCAAGAAAGTGTACCATACACCTTCCCAAGAAAGCTATCTAATGACATACCCACACCATTTTTCCTTTCACCACTAAATAGGAGAATTATGTTTTTAATTGGATAAACAGCTACTTTGACTATTTCATCACCAATTTATACTTTTGGTTCAAGAAGATCACACACTTTTAATTCTTCCAAGTTTGGCAGTTTTTCTCTAATATAACAGTAATTAAAGAATCCATTAAATATGGAGCACATTTAAACATTCTGACGACAAATGAAAGAGCTCCTGCAAATCCATACGGAACACACAAAAATATATTTAACACTCCAGTTAATGTATTATTTTTTGGGAGGTTAATGCCTTCTTTTATTATGGCCATTATTTTAATGAAATCAAATCAAGTAATTTATTCGTTTAATCCAAAAAACTATAGAAGGTATTTTCTGCTGTTCAACAAAAACAATCCTATGTAAGAAAATGAATATAAAAAAGTTGCTCAAGTTACTTACCAATATTTATTCATGGATGCCATACCACCATCAAGCTTTCCACTTGTATGCAAGTCTATGCATTGGTCAGTAAACGCACGGCCGACACAGATGTCAGTTTTCAATTCAGCAAGCTTGTGCTGAATAGTCTGCAAATAAATAATTCAATGAGTCCACATTCACAATATCTTAAATAAAAAAGAGGTTATTTCACATCCTGAATGTATATTAAAACATTTCAAGTTGACACAAAAAACTCAATATTCAAATCGGAACAAATCTGTGAAGTGGTCATCACAAATTCTAAACACTTTCTTCTCAAATTAGAATTAGAACAAGCACTCCATAGAAAGCATACGGTTTATCACAAAGATCAGCAATGAATTTCTGTATGCACATTTTGGCACAAGTTTCATTCAAATTGGATAGAAATTGGCACGATTTGGAACAAGGAAATTTTTTATCTTTTCGTTTCCTTGACCTCGACCTTGACCTTAGAACCAATCACTCACAAAATTTAATCAAATTGTCCTTGGATCATGGCCAATCATCCCACCAAATTTCATGAGATTCAGTCAAGACACACAAACACACGCTTATCAAAACATAACCTTTGCAATGAAGTTGGCAAGGGTGAAAAAAAGGAAAAATATTATTTGTATTCCTTTTTTAGCTATCCTTATATTCAACTATCTCATAGGTACAGAACTCTACTAGCTTTCCCTTAGCAAGCCAATAATTATTCATTTTTCATTATACTCCAGCTTTTAGTGAATATTGATACCATACCTAAATAGGCTTAGTCTCTGACTGGTAGAGTTTTTCGTATTTTGCTCCTCCATTTGGAAAAATATCTCACTTTTCCGATTTGGGAAGATATCCAGTTCTCGAGCAATGAATCTAGATGTTAATAAGTTGAAAAAGATCAAGCCATAAACAGTTAAGTAGTTTAGTTCCTTTAGCTTGTGTATGTTTAATTTATCCTGTATTCAGTAATCTGAGGAGTAAGACTTCAATTCCTGATTTTACTCCCTTCTTGTTTTTTTTATGATTCTGTGATGATAGTTGCATTACTTAGTTGTTATAGTTTGGTAAACAAGGTGAGAATTTTTAAAAGTTTGATTCTATCTGCTGCTCTGTTAACTTGAAATTATATATACTTTACAGAATAGATATGAGTGACTTGGATTTCACATGGCAACAAAGATGAGGAGGCCTAAAAGACTGATACAGTAGTAATACTTTTTTTCCCTACATTTGAAAATGTAAAAAAAAAATAATAGTATAATAATACAGCGATATCTAGAGAATTCAGTAATCTTCAACCGCCTTAACAACCTTCACATGTCTTTGGGGTGTTTGGAAAACTAACATATGGCAAAAATATAATATGCAATGACTGACCTAGGTTAGACAACCCGAAAACCTTACCCTGGTCTAGTAATTTCCTCTTCTGAATAGAAAATCATTCAGTTTTAAAAACAAACTGGAGAAACATAAAAATAATGCATAGCCTGATCTTTTGAGAAAAATATGGTCTTTCTTCTTTAATTGCACAAAAAATTTGTTTATTGAAAGTCTTTTAAAATTTTTGTTGCTCAATCTATTCTGAAGAATTTTTTTAATTCTTTCATTCTATCTTGATTCAAGTTTTGTTCTGTCTGGTCTTCAACTGCTGACTTTTATCTTAATTTGTTGGCTAAAAGTTTGCAGTCTATTAAATTTCTTATTCCTGATCTTGAAATTAATCTCTGGCACCATCGTTCAGTTAGTTCTTTATGCACATTTCAAAAGATTTTCCATAATTCTGACTATGCTCTACATTCAGATCTTCCCAGACTGAACCATCCTATACTAGGTGTCAGTTAGTTCTAAGAGTTTTGCCTTCCTTACCATAAGGTTCAATACTTTACTGTATTCTGGAAGTTTTAATCCAGTTGTGACCAGATTATGGAATAATTTTCCTAATTAGGCAATTGAATCAGTGGACCTTCATAAGTTCAAACGAACAGTGAATGTTTTTTTTTCTTTGTTGAACAGGTTGACATCTTTACAGTGTAATTTATATTACATCTATTCTAATGCTATTACTGATCTTGAGATATTTTATATATTTTCATTCATTACTTCTAATATATAGTTTATGTCCCTATTTCCTTTCCTCACTAAGCTATTTTTTCCTGTTGGAGCCATTGGACTTGTAGCATCCTTTTCTTCAGGCTATGGTTGTAGACCAGCTAGTAATAATAATAATAAATAAATAAATAAATAAAATTAGAGGAATAGGTATTAATGAGTAAATCAAAAAGGTTTGCTAATATTAAAAAAAATCTGACGTGTTTGTTATCTTTTAGTGAATCTGGACGCTTGTTTCACAAATTAACCTAACACAATTTTCTCATTGTGACTAAACGTATCACATTTGGTAATCTATTGTAGCACCAACATTTCACAATTGTTTTATATATTTATCCCTAAATTTGAATAAGTCGGTGAGTTTGTCATGAACAGAAAATTATCCAATGAACTAGAACTTTATCATTACTTGTCTTAAACAAAGGATACTAATACCGTATTTCCCGTGTGATAAGACGCTACAAGTGGTAAGATGCATCCTTGAATTAGCAAAGCAGTTGGAAAAAAAAAAAAATGAGGATTTTAAAAACTTCTTGGCAGAAATCCTGGTCAGCGACTCTAGCGTGATTATTGTCTGGCACAGTAACTTTTCTTATTTTGGGTGTATTATGAAATGTTCAAGATAATATTTATTAGGTATATGCCGATTATCCCAATTCTATTACATATTCTTATAAGAAACAACTAAACCACTCGTAGTTTCCACCAAAACTACACGTTTACTCATGGTGCTTGGGGTTTCAAGGGTTGTTTGCCTGATGAAAGCAGTGTCGCCAAAGGTTCTTTATAAAATTTGGGTAAAGATGTAAAATTCTAGTAATAGTAATAGTGAGAGAGAGAGAGAGAGAGAGAGAGAGAGAGAGAGAGAGAGAGAGAGAGAGAGAGAGAGAGAGAGAGAGAGAGAGAGAGAGAGAGAGAGATTAAACAAAAATGTGTTGTGTACATATGATTGTGTACACATTTTTTTTTAATCTCTCTCTCTCTTGGAAAAAAAATAATAGACGTCTCTAACACTATAACAGCGAAGAAGAACAAGAGAGAGAGAGAGAGAGAGAGAGAGAGAGAGAGAGAGAGAGAGAGAGAGAGAGAGAGAGATTTTATTTAAAGAACATGTTAATGCTATGTTTAGAGAGAAATAGAAAAAGAGAGAGGACTTTTTTAAAAGAGCTTGTTAATGCTATCTTGGTTTTCTTTGCTTCACTTTTTTCTTTCTTTCTGTTCATCCCGCTGGCCCTTCTCACAAATGATCGTTGCCAACAATCTCTCTGTCCTTTATCCCTATCAACAAAAGGCGTTCTATCTCTTCCAGGGTATTGCTATGATGTCTTGTAATAATGGTGATCCCCTTTGATGGTTTATCTGCTTTAATGGCTGCCTTCTGCTTGATGATCGTAGAGATCATAGGCCTATTCCGGCCATAATGTTTAGCCATATCACTCACATGCACACTGCTCTCATGTTTTTCTATAATTTCTTGCTTCAATTCTAATGAAAGAATTGCCTTATTCCTTTTCTCACCACTACCTGTACTGAAACTTAGCTTCTTAGGCACCATGATTATAGGTAAAATCAAAAAGGAAATGTGATGAAAGGAAGAAAATAAGTACTGTTAATAACAGACCAAACAGAGAACAACCACACGATACACACAAGAACAGAGAACAGAGCAGTCGACGCTCAATGGCGTCCCTCTTACGTGCTGCCATCTACCGGCGTAAACAAGATCTACATCGGATGTTGGAGCATTACTTCGGGTGTTGAGACAAAAATTTGATGGAATTTTACTTCCGATGTTGGAACAATCTTATGTAAAGACAATCGTATGTAGAGGTTCCACTGTAATATGTCATAGCGTCTTCTACTATGAGACCACTAGTTGGCATGTTACTTGTGGGGGGGGGGGGGGGGGGTGTTAGCGAGTCATCAGCTGATCACCAAAATAAACAAATAATTTGCTACTGTACTTCGTTAAATATAGTGCAACATAAAAATGAATGAATTCATATCATATGAATGATAATTGTAGGTTTATATTCTATCTCTCGTGAGTTTGAGTGCTTGTATGTCAATAGTTTGGTGTCTGAGGTGTGTCAAACTCCCTTATACAACTTTTTCTTAGTGCTAAGACGCAGGGTGATTTTGGGGGGCATTTTTCGTGAAAAAAGGTGCGTCTTATGACACGGAAAATACGGTAATTATTGTCCTTTACCACCCATGAAAAGTGATATTAAGATATAAATCTAATACACATTACATTAGTTTGGGACTGATAAATAATTCAATATCTGTTTAATGGTTAATTTTTTATACAGCATAGTTTTTATCAAATACTTTAACCATCTGTCTTGCATAGCTAATATAACCAAGGTTAAGGAACCTTTTATTAAAGCATTGTGTCTATAGGTGCAGTTAAAGGTAAGGGTAAGAAGTGGTATATGAGGTATTGTAGTGCACACAATGTTCTATAGCAATACTGGACATGAAATGTTACTGGCATTTATTACCAATTAATTATGAACTATCAAATTAGAAGATAATTAAAAATTTGTTTCATGCCTAGTAACACTAGTTACCAACTTCCCATAACCTCCTTATGCTTTAAGAATATTTCTTATATGCTGCCAAGCAAAAATTTTTTTCACTTATTTGTAAACAGATATTCTGTATATATGGGCTATTATATGCTTGTCCATTCATATCTACAGTACTCTATTCCTCTACTGCAGTGTAATTTAATGCAGTTTAATACTGTACTTTTACATTTGCTCTAGATTTTTTTAAATAATATTTTCCAATACAAATGAAGAATGATGATTTGCTAATGTTGACAAAGGTGTTTACATGCAAAGTAGGTTAATGCTACAGACAAACCGTGTTCTTACATAGGCTATGCATATGATTACATGAAATAAAGACTAAATGTACAGAAACGGTATATATACTGAAATTCATAATGGCGGCTGAAAGCAGACGGACAAAAGTTATATCAATGAAGGTTACACCTGACTTAACGATGCCTATTTTAATGGTTTTCTTTAGTAGGTATAATATACTCACGGTAGTATAATAAAGCAAGTACATTTTGTAATATTTTTCAGACTTCAGATTACTGTATATTACCTTCAATAAACTATTTACCCTTAATATAACATAATACATACATATATCAAGGCACTTCCCCCAATTTTGGGGGGTAGCCGACATCAACAAATGAAACAAAACAAAAAAGGGGACCTCTACTCTCTACGTTCCTCCAGCCTAACAAGGGACTCAACCGAGTTCAGCTGGTACTGCTAGGGTGCCACAGCCCACCCTCCCACATTATACACCACAGATGAAGCTTCATAATGCTGAATCCCCTACTGCTGCTACCTCCGCGGTCATCTAAGGCATCGGAGGCAGCAGCAGGGCCTACCGGAACTGCGTCACAATCGCTCGCCATTTATTCCTATTTCTAGCACGCTCTCTTGCCTCTCTCACATCTATCCTCCTATCACCCAGAGCTTCCTTCACTCCATCCATCCACCCAAACCTTGGCCTTCCTCTTGTACTTCTCCCATCAACTTTTGCATTCATCACCTAACTCTTGCATTCATCACCTATAACATAAAAAAAAAAAAAAAAAAAAAAAAAAAAAAAAAAAAAAAAAAAAAAAAAAAAAAAAACCACTACGAGGTTTATGTAACTACAGTACTCAATGATGTGTCTCATAAAAGTGTGGTTCATGTAATTCGATATCACTAAAATTCATAATGGTAAAGGCAACTTACTTGAAGATTTGACAATGTCTTTCCAAAAGCTTTCCTTGCACGGAGATAAGCACGAGTTTCCTCAAATTGCCATTCACAATTGGCACAAGACATGATGCCGATTAGTAGACGTTCCTGAAAGACAAAAATACTGAAAACAAGACACTTTAAGGTCAATTGCTACGACTACAAAATACTTATACATTCATATCCATACAGAATACTTTTTGGCATTAGGCTACTTTGCCCTACATGACTTAGCTCTATAGAAGAAAATACTGCAACCATTAGCTCTATAGATGAAACTACTGTAACCAATGTTTACTGACACAATTTTCTTTAACAACTGAATCAAGAACAAAACTTGCACAGATCACTTCCACAAAATAAGTTGTATCTACATAGAAAAAAAATAACCATAATAAACAGCAAGGGGCTCAACTATCACTCTTGATTGACTTATCTAAAACTGATGTCCTGACAGCCATTTATTCTAGATCTATTGTGTGGATGGTATAAAATCACAAACTTTGTCTTTCTGGTACTCCATGCCCTCACACAGGAAACTTAATTAGTCGGCACAGTACGCTATCAAAAATATGTTGTATGATCTCATTACTTTTTGGTATTATTTCCTATAATTACTGTGTTAAAAAATTGTCCTGGATTACTATTGCATGAAGCCAAATTGACAATTATAAACTTTTACAATTTCCTTATCCTTTCCACAAACACCTTTACTTACTGTACAATAACATAACATGTTTGAAAAGTGTTATAATTTGATCATAGACAGCCGAGCACCTATGTCTATGTATAACTAATATGTAAGGCTAAACTTGTTTACTGTACAGTATAAAATTTGAAAAGTAAACCTTTCCAGTACACTACCTGAGGCAATTCATTCATTAAATAGTAGAATCCATGATTTTCTTTTCCTAACAAGGCAGAAGAAGGAAGTCGCACATCATCAAAGAAGAGTTCAGCTGTATCCTGCAAAAGAGTCAGTTTTAAATCATATCCCCATAACCATAATACTGCTTCAAGTTATCCTTATGACAAAACTTTTTATATGCAGAAAGCAGGCAATGGGAAAGAACAAAAAACAGTTTTAATCAATCTTAACTCAAAATAAAGGAACAGTATAATGATTTAAATATCTCTAATTACATGATATAATGAGTTGGTAGACATGCACTAAACTACAGCATGGATTTTCTTTAATCAATACTTATAACGCCCCCAATATATGAACATAAAAATTAACGTAAAGCAAAGAATGAGGCACAAAATGTGCTCAAGTTTGTAAGCAAATACAATTTGTGAAATTCTACATATTAGATAGAGGAAATATGGGTGTGTGATTTAGTGTCCAATCCTTTAAAAAGTACAACCCATGTGGTATAATTACGTGCATAATAGGATTATGTATTCATTGCCTAACACTCATTGATACAAAAAAAAATTGTGTGAATGAAATGTGTAAAGTGTGCAACATGAAAGGAAGAACAGCAATAATCTTTAAATATATATCTTTTAACAACGCCCATCTGTACCGTATGAATTAAAGAGTAAATTTTACAGGTAACAGTTCCTTCTTTTTGTATGAATACTGTTAAAGTTGTACAGTGCCATGCATCCCTCTCTCAAATGTATACTGTATTATACAACGTACACCACTTGTGGTCGCATTTCATTAAACAATAGTTACTATCACTGATAGTTTACAAAGTTGCAAAAGCTATTCTAATTATCTCATACCTAAAAATTGATAACAAACTACTGTACCTTCTTCTTATTTTTGAATCCCACATTCAAGAAAAATTCAATAGTCTTTTTTATATAATCATGATTATGACTACGTTCAAAATATAATGTAAAGTACTAAACACGTGTAAATTGACCCTAAAAATATTTCTTCTTGTAGTGCTTTGCAATAAAATCGGCCCACTGCTCACTACTCATGAGCAACCACGTACAAACAATCAACAGAATTAAGATGCAAAACTAACCTGTGCTTTCATGCCCATTTTTTCCAGTTTTCTTCCTTTTCTGAATCCTGGCATTCCTTCCTCAACAAGAAACAGGGATATTCCATGAGCTGCTGTCTTTGCGCTAGGATTGGTGACAGCAACAACAAGAACAACATCACTCATGTAACCATTAGTTATGAAAGTTTTGGAACCATTAAGAATCCAGTCATCCCCATCCTTCCGTGCATTTGTCCTTACACCCTGCAAATCACTGCAACCAGAAAATATTAAAATAATGTCAATTTGTTCAGGCAGTCATTATAAGATAAAACAAGGGAAACTTGTCCACACCTGAATTTCACAGAAAAAAAAATCATTATGTCTAACAAAATACCAACTTTCAAAGGATAATTTGATTGCATCTCATATTTTCTCCCCCTAAATTCAAAAAATCCCCTAGCAGTGTCACACTTCCTGGTGATAATAATTTTTCTCATGTCAAGACAAATATGAAATAAGTATTTGGAAACTGCAATCTAACCAGCCACAGATCCCCTTCGCCCTTCTTCTCTCTCCAACATTTTAAATAACTTTTTGCCAGTCACAAGGTTCATCTATTCTCAAAATTTTGTAAAATGAAGCCTACATTATAAAACTTTCAAGACATCAAATAGTTACCAAGAATTCAACATAGTTTCTGGCTTAAACTAGACTGCTTTACACACCTTTCAAGTCAAGAGATTCATCAAAAAAAGTATCAAATCAAACCAGGTAGAAATCTGACAAACTGAGGTCATTCAAATTTAATTGCATGCACATTTGTTGTTTCAAGATCCAATTCACACACTTCAATATCTTTCATCCTCATCTCTTACGCCTATTGACGCAAAGGGGGACTGTTAGATTTTGCCTGTCTTCTCTATCTTGAGCTTTCAATTCAATACTTCTCCACTCATCATCTCCCACTTCACACTTAATGGTTTTCAGCCATGTAGGCCTGGGTCTTTCAACTCTTCTAGTTCCATGTGGAGCCTAGTTATAAGTTTGGCGAACTAATCTCTCTTGGGGAGTGCGAAGAGCATGCCCAAACCATCTCAATCTACCCCTCACCATGATCTCATCCATACATAGCACTCGAGTAATTAAATGTTATAAATAACCAGGAACTAAATTGTAAGCAAGTCTTTTATATACTGTAATTATACAAAGGAAAAACTATAAACTCATTGGATTTTTTTTAGTTTCTATGCTATCCAGTCATTAGAATAAAGTCTTTAGTTTTGTCAGAATGAACCGAAACCAATAAATAATGCCTACTTTTAGATTAAAAGTAACAGTTTCTAATGATTTAAATTAATATTGTGAAACTCACCTTCCTGCACCAGGCTCAGTCATAGCAATGGCACCAATCTTGCGGCCAGCCACCATGTCAGGAATTAGCCTATCAATTTGGTCTTTAGTGCCATAATGTGTTATGTATGGCATAACAATTTGTGAATGAAGGGCAAAGCCTGGACCAGAGCAATTAACGTATGACCTGGAAGAAGAATTTTGTGGATGAGAAAAAAATTAATGGTCTACACAGATCCTTTTTAATTTAAGTATCCCTATACTTTTCTGAAAACATAAACATAAAAGTTATCCAGTATCCTTTGAAGTTAATTCTTATTATAAACAGTACAGTACAGTACTGTATTTCATAATCTTATCCTGATTAAGTCTGCCAAGAAAAATCTTTAGGAGGAAGGTCTCCCCTACATAATTGCTAGAAATCATAATCATAAGTTTAGTAAAATTTCATTTATTTTCATTATCAGTGTGATGGACTTAATAATCAACACTGAAATATAAAGAAATTACACAAAAACAACTTTTACTTTTTTCAATAAAAGGACGATGAAACATATGGAAACACAAAAGGGAATTTATCATAAAGTATGAAATTGTCAATAAAGAGGAAACAAAAAGTGAAAACTACATTATGCTTTTTGGATGTGAAATGTGGACAATTGTCAAGATGCTGGTAGAAACTAATAGTTAAAACTTGGGAGTAGAATGTCACGGGTGCTCTAAATGGACGAGTTTCTGAAAAAATGCACAAAGGAAAATGCTGGAAACCATCATAAAAATCAACTTTTAATTTGTGTGTGGGGGTTGGGGAGACAGAAATATAGTGACGAAAAAAAAAAGGCATTGAACTAATGGGGTGACATGTAAAAAAAAAAAAAAAGTATGTGATCACCAATATCCTCAAAGTCAGGATAAATAAAAGACGACTCTGACCTTGGGTCTTTCACCCTTTAAGACTCATAATAACCACATATAAAAACTATGTTCCTGAAAAATCCAGGCTCAACTTCTAAGTAGGCTGGGAATATAAAGCACAAACCTCCCTTTGGGATTCAGGGTGCTGCTTCAGTTAAGTAGTTGGCCATCCCTTCAATTGGCATTGGCCAGGAGCAGCTCAATTCAATTGGTTTACTAACTGAAACAATTTTCCCCAAAAACTGAACAGCCAAATTTGCTATGAATTTTAGAGTGACCACAGTTGAAACACGTCATATATCATACTTTTCTCAAGGGATTTTGTATAAATGAGAAAAAGTATTCTAGTGCTGTATATTCTATAAACGCAGGCAAATGCTGAAAATTATCTGTCAAGTACAGTAAAACTGTAATTGCAGGGGACCTGCTAACCCACCAGAATATGGCAGAAGAGCTTGACTCTTGAAGAAGCAAATCTAGATACTGTTCGAAAGTAAGGAAGGACACGTTGCAAGAAAAGCGGCTTATAATGGAAAAATTCTCAATTGCCCTAGTCCATGGTCTTACAGAAACTGACCTTCTTGTAAACATAGATTCTGTGAAAAGGATCATGAAGACAAATTATGCCCTCATGATAATGAGGCTCCTTTTAATTGAGATTGAAGACATCAATGGGATGGGCAATTCTTTTCTTAACAATCTAAAGGACCCATTATAGAGCCTGTATCATAATCCATCTTAGCAACTAGCCGTGGTTGATATGACTGTAATGGAAGTTTGCAAAATAAAGAAAATTGATACCCCCATTTAATTTCTTAATCAATGTTTTGATTTAATGCTCTTCTTACCACTGTTTGAGATCATTCGTAGCTGTTGTTGTGGTTAAGGTAATGGCCTAAAAATTCTCAAAATACTTATTACAAGATTTTCACTGAAATTTACATTTAAAATTAATGGCAATGATGTTTTACTAGTTTATTCCAGATAGCTAACAATTTAAAAGTAGCAAAAATATTAACATGAGCGGCCTCCATGTTGATGAAATGCATTTCAAGCAAATATGTGACCACAACTGTTTCATAGTTGTTTTGACTAAACTACAATGTGCCCTGATATTCCTAACCCTACTACAGTAAGACAGCAAATTATCTAGTTATAACTTTTGTTCAGTTTCAAACAGATGCTTTAGACTTCTCACAAAATTTCCTGGAGTGTTGACTTAAGATTTACGAAGAAATGTGTTACTTGTTTCCATTGGAATTGATGTTCTGGTTACTATACTCTATTATAAGCTTATCAAGTTGTGAACCAATATTGTTTGCTTTTTAAAAAAGGAAAAAAGTATACTGTTTTGTACTAAAGGCCTTAGCTAAAAATTACAGCTGGTAATCACTTTGACCCTAAGGTAAAGAAAAAATTATTTATGGTTGATGAACATGAACCGTACTGTTCATAAAAAAAACATTCATAGAAATATCAGCTAAAGATGCAACAACCTGTCCACACCAAAATGTTGATTAAAACTGTAACTCATAGTTTCGTGTTGTTTTCTAACACCAACATTTAACATAACCTACATAAAATTACCTTCAGGATGGAGTTGTAGCATTAAATATCATGAGACCGTCAATCCACACAAGCAATTTCCTAGCATCTATCCATCTGAGGGATGCATAATTTCATAGCCTCAAATATATATCTAAGGTTCACTAACAAGACATACCTCAATAGGCTTGTCCAAGCACCAGAAGTTTCATGAGATCTTTGTGCCTGTTGCTGCACAGGCACAACACCAAGGGATAAGAATTCGGTCACCCAGGACAGACTTATTTTGGCCTCTTCAGGCCAAATATTTCAATAAATGTGCTTACTCAGGCTCACTTCTATTTATTCTCTAAAATGTGACCCTTAAAAGAAAAACTTCATAAGCTCTCCTATCAGTAAGATACACTTCCTTGCAAAGCTCCCAAGTCATCCAAGGCTGCCACCTTCTCAAGTAATTACTTAAGTAAATGCATGGGTGCCCCTGTGGTACTAGGACATACCAACCCATTTGGCAAGAGCAGCAACAAGTAACTCCAGCAGCTTGTTCATTTTGTGTAATTATAAAAATGTCTAAGTGGTTTGCTTGAAGTTTGTATAGTAGATCAGGATAGTAAAGTATTGTACGTTTTTTTCCAAAGTCTTCAAAACTGCACATTTGCTCAGTATGCAGAATTAGATGACTTTTTCAAAAAAATTTTAACCCTCACACTATGAGCAACATATTCCAAGGCACTGTGTTTGATTGAGGAGTGTTATGATGATGGTAGGGACATATAAAAAAAGATATTTTCAAAATAAAATAAATTTTTGAATATACTTCCCCGCTGGTTATATAATGGCTAAAGTCCCTGGACGCCTCGGCAGGAAATTCAAAATCTCGCGCGGCTTAGCGCAGATATGCCAGGTGTACCCTAGCGCCCTTGCGGTACTACAGGTAGAACTATACCCAACCAATTCAGATTTTCCATGCCTCACGGTCTATAGAGGGGAAGAGGGTGGGTTTTAAACTTATATAACCAGCGGGTAAGTATATTCAAAAATTTATTTTATGAAAATATCATTTTTAAATATAAAACTTACCCGCTGGTTATATAATGGCAGATTGACACCCATTGGTGGCGGGTCAGAGACAGCTGCATAATTGGAAATTCACTTAAGAGTTACATAAACAACTTAAGCAGTTCTCACCTGATAAGGAAGCTGACAGCAATGCTCTGCCTCATTCTGTCTGCTATCCTTAGGAGATCCAGCGGTCCACCCAGGGGGCTGATGATCTCTAGGAGCTGTCAAACGGTTCAATAACCTATAACATGGCAGGACCTCAACTAATACCCTTGTTCCGGGCACTCTCTAGGAACAAAATGACCACCTGACTAGATCAAAGATTGCGGAAGAGTGCCGACCAATCTTCACGTACAATCATAAAAAATATATATAACAGTTCCAAGAGAAGAACAAGGGTACTAGGAAATTAGGGAAATGTAGTGGTGGATGTTTCACCTACTACTTCACTCATTACGAGTGATCCCAAAACGTAGACGTCCTCATAAAGAGACTGGATACGGTATAAGTAATGCAAGGCAAATACAGGATTACCCCTTCACAAGGCTGTATACGCGATGCTTTGCAGAGAACAGTTTAGTTTAAAAGTTACAGAAGTTCCTACAGCTCTAACTTCATGAGTCTTTTACTCTTTCGACATCTTATGAGCTGTCACACAACCGTGTGAAAGAACCTTTGTAATTAAAGCCTATACGAGATGATAGTGTGTTTTAGACATAGATAGCGCAGGCTTCTTGACCGTGCACCAAAGAGTCATGAATAGACTCTTAACTTCTTTGGTCCTGTCCCGATAAAACTTCATCATTTTAACTGGGCAAAAAACTCTTCTCAGCCCTTCACAAACCAAATTCGAGAGAATAGTGATCCCGAACGATTTAGGCCATGGATGAGAAGGACGTTTGTTAATGACCAAGAATCCAGGTTGCAAGGCGCCTATGGCTTAACCATTGTGAAGTCCATGTTCTTGCTAAAAGAATGAACTTCACTGACTCTCAACTATGGTAGACTTACTTAGAAAGTCTCCAAAGTTAGGCCTTAAAAAAGAAACCAATTGGAAAGGCTCGGATCTGTCACTACCGCGAAATTCCAGAAACGAACCCTAAATTTCAGGCTGGCGCATCTTGCTGACGCTTCCAAGTCATCTCAAATGATCGGAGAAGATCTATAAGGTCTCTATTTGATAGATCCAATCTTCTGCGTCTGAAGACGGCTGCCCGCATACTACTGTACCCTTTGATGGTCGAGGAGGAAAAAATGTGTTTTCTTCTAAGGTCTAATTAGAAATAGGCCACTTGTGTTGGAGTTACTAAATGAAGAGCCGGCTTTAGCTCTACACCACTCCATAAAACACCCTAATTGGGTTGGAAAACCTTGAGGCAAATGTCCTTTGTACAAGCGCTAGCCTAAGTTGTCTCCTTCGAACAACCCTCTAGATCTTAGGGGTTTTCCAAAATACTGGAGGCAGCTAGACCTAAAGCTTGATGGTTTAAAATAAAGCGTTCGTGATCCTGACACGGGGAAAAGGACTAATGACATGCTTCCAGCATGCACCCAGCATGGTCCCAGCATGAGTCCAGTATGCTTCCAGCATGCTGCCTACGCTCAACATGACGTAAGAGAGAATCAGGATCTAGAACAGCCTCCAAAAACGCGTCCATATCGGTCGTAAGTAACTAATATTAAAGCTAGGCTTGTTGAAAAGAAGCATCAACAACGTGAACCTCATGCTGTGAGGTTAAGACCTGATCGTGTGTAACCCGCGAGTGTTCAACAAACTTAAAGCCAAAGCTTGACGCGAGGGAGCGTTAGCTGCGAGGCCAGAGAGACGCAAAGGAGAGACAATAGTCTGTTTATACTGCTGTGAGAAAAAAGACTTGACTGTATGCGTCTAGCATGCGACCATAATGTCGCATGTGCTTGCATTGCTGTAAGGTGTCAGCGTGCTGTACGCGTTCACCTTGTCGTGTGGATACAGCGCTCTGTATGTGTCCCGCTTGTTGTAAATCTACAGCGTGCTGCGTGGAGGCGACAGCATAGTGTCCGGTCAGTGGCGGAAAGACGTAACTGTTTGCCGAGAGTTGTCCGCGTGTAGCATGCGTCCGCAAGAGAGATAGTCACGTGTCCCACAGACCGCGAAGATGGGACAACTTGTTGAAAGGATCAACTTTGACTGTTAGCGTCCAACATACGACCAGACTGGCGTCTGCGTCTGTGACTGCATGAGGGAGAGACCAGCGAGACGTCTGCCGTAAGAGAGAGACCAGACTGCTACAAGCACCCATTCTAACGCTTCTCGTAACACGAGCATATCTCTGCGAGGAAGCATTACTGAGCATAGGAGAACTATGCTTTCTGACACTAATCGGAAAACCATTTCTTTGGTCTATGGTAGTCCTTAGACTCTTTTAGGAGAAAATCGTAAATGCTAAACACACATGAAATTGACCTCTTTTAGCTCAGACCAAACCTACACTCGCGGGATAGCGTGTGCGCCAACTCAAAACGTGAGCGAAGGCCGGGAGAGAACATCAACTGCAGTCCTGTGAGCGACCTGGGAGAGTCCCTATAACATTTCAAGCGCTCCTTGTGCGCGAACTGAACGTACCCAATGCTGTGAGATACCGTCAAAAGTAGTCGCTAGACCTCAGAAGAAAGTACTAGACATATCCCCAAACTGGGGGAGGAGAAGAAGCGTGAACAGAAGCAAACTGAGCACCTTCTCTCCGGAAGAACTGTGTGTCTTACACGATTCTGGTGCTGACACGTCGCCTTCTTCCGAAAAGAAAAAACTTCCGGCGAATATCAGTTACTGCAGGATAAGTTATTAGAAAACATACGACTCCTGAAAGGTCTTGGACATATTGATTGGTGACTACCAAGTCTAGATTTTGCGTCCTTCGACGAGGACAAAGTCTTTCCTCCCTGAAAGTGCGTCAGATTCCAGAGGAAGAGCTAGGATTGAATGTGACTTGTCTGACTTCCGCTTCTCTCGCGGAAGAAAAAACACACTCGATTGCTTCCTGTTTAAGCATCACAACACGCCTGCTGTGAGGGATAAGTTCTGTTCGCGTGCATACATGACTATTAACTTCCTAGTCTGGTAGACAGGGAAAACGTAGAACGTCATTCTCGTCAGGGAACTGCGTTCTAATAAGCAGAAAAAAGTTACAAGATCCATGATACCATAGCAATGACGAACTGATCGCTTCAAGACATTCCAACTTCGCTCTTTTCAAGATACTATGTCACATGGTTGTGATGTCATAGCTCGACAATCGTAGGCGAAGAAAAGAGCATAACTTCATCATTCCAAAGTGGAGAGGGAACGTCTTGGACTGCATCAACAGTATCGCTCGGCGGAACAAACGTTTATTGCACAAGGTCCGCTAAGTAACTCAGCCTACCGACCTTCCTTCTCCCAGGGGTTGGAACGTAAGGAAGAGGTATAAGGCTAGGGGCAAGGTGAACACGAACAAACAACTCCTCCAGAGCACTGCGCTATGTTTACGAGTCACTAACTAGAGAGGTTTAAAACATAATACATTAAATCATAAAAGATCTGCCCGTGGTGGGAGATATCCTTTTACGTTCTACTCTCATAAAGGCCTTAATGCCCTTCCTGCTGTTGCAGCTGCAGGCGCTGCATCAATCTCTACAGTAAGGTTCGTTCTTTTTCTAAGAATGATTTAATGTTAATTTATTTATTTATTTTCCTATTAATTTACTGGGCCATCATTCCCTAAAGGAGCCCTTTGGGTTAAAGCAGCCTGCTTTCCCAACTAGGGTTGTAGCCTGGCTAGTAAAAAAACTAAAATAAAATAAATAGAGACACCATCAACTCAACTAGTGAAAACTCTGAAGTCGGAAAGAGGAGCAGCAGGTAAAAAATATAAGGGAAACTATTCAGAAAAATTCTCATGAGTTTCTGACAATTATTCCCTTCCTCTTCCAATCTCTATCCTAGGAAGAGAAGTCTTGATTCTTAGGAATCCACTCCTTATGATTCTGAATTCAGACCTCAATGCTTAGAGGTTTTAATTCTAGTTCTCCCAACCAAGAGTTAGCCCAGCAGGCCTTGGTCTGAGAATATAATATCTTTCTAGTCAAGATTTATTTCTTAATATAACGCCTGGAGCAACAATAACTCAACAACACTAGACGGTCATGGTCAGGTAGACATCAAAGTCTATTGTCATAGACCACACTGACGCTGAAGCGTCCACACTGGCGCTGAAAGCGTCCACACTGGCGCTGAAAGCGTCCACACTGGCGCTGAAACGTCCACATTGACGCTGAAACGTCCACATTGACGTGGCGCTTCGCGCCATTCCGTTGACGTTCTGTTCCCGTTGCCGCACCGTTCCGATGACGCTTCGCCGGCTCTGCTGCCTGGCGAACGTCGGTGCGTCTGGATAGACTGATACTAGGCGCTATGAGCGGTCGGTTTGCGTTGAGCAGGTAATCGAAGCATTGCATCCACTTTCTCCCATCGTTGAACATTACGGTTGGTAGGCCGCCTGTGCGACAACGAGTCCTCACCGTTAAAGACACGTCGCCTGTGCGACCGTGTCAAAGACCGGAATCGAGACACCCAACCGCACTGTTAACGGCAGGCTGAAGTGACTGCATAAACGAAGATAGTTGCTGTTTCATGCCTAACAGCAATTTCAAGGATTAACCTAAGGCGAAACGTATTCAGCATTATCTTCGTCGATCCATAGCGCTTGCCACTGTCGAGAGACGACACCCATCAGGTGGAGGCGGCGGCACTAAGTCTGCGCCGCATGAAACGTAACACGCAGAACGAATCTAATTTTGTTTTCAGCTTAGCGCCTGAAGCGCGCGTATGATGTTTGAAAACACTAATACCTCGCTTTAACTATAGCGAGGGTGAGCGTTATGGTGATCGACAGAAAACGCTCGAGAGGACTTCTGATCGCGTCTTAAAAGACTGTAACGCCTGGTTACCCTCTTGATTCCTTTCGCCGTTCGACTTAACTTCTCCCCTGGGTCCGGGAGCTCGACAGAGGTCTAAGGCTAGGATAACGACAGGTCCGAATAGAAGCACTCTCCACTAAATAAAATTCACTGCATAATTCATCACTAAAAAATTTGCACTTTACTCTTTGGTACAGAGATAGTTTCATAATTACCTGAAAACCAAAGTATACGCTCTCTCAAACTAAATGAACTCCGTAGGGAGAGACTTATAATTCTGTCACTGGTTTGAATGGGAATGCAAAAGTACCAAATCCCATATAAATGCAACAAAATATTAAATATCAAATATTACCTTAATAGATATAATATTTACAGTATAAATTAAAATAAACCCTTAAATTAAGGGGTTCCAATATAAGACGAATCATCACTCGCACCATTGGAACCTCTAAAAATAATATACGAACAATTTTAGTATTCCATAAACCACCACGGCCACAACGATACATAGAATCGTGCGCTACATCGATTGTAAAGAATACTGCATCGCATAAAATAAACTGAACTGCAACATCCTTTAATCTCTGACTAAGGAAAAATACTGAAAGGACCAATTAATTGCAAAATAAAATGTTCCTTTTATATATTACAACTTAAAATTTGAGAAGTAAGAAGAATGTACTACAGTATTAAAAAAATCCCTACAATATACTGTAATATCGTAACGATACCGACTACTACGTAACAAAAATAAAGTGAACGCTAGTTAATCTTTGCAAACAGATCGAAGATTATCTAAAGAAAACTATTAAAAGGATAAAATTTTCTCAAAATAATTCTTTTAATTTAATTTATAACTTAATACTTTAAAAGTATATTCACTTATTATTCTTTGTAAAAAAGCAAGACAGACTTTTAGCCTAGGGAAGAGGCTGTGACGTCATCAATGGACGAAATGTTTACAATACGCCCTTATGCTTTTGTGAGGTTTAAAATAGGTTGAATAACCTTCTAATCCCATCTTTTAAGTTATAAATACGTGATCACAAATCAAATAAAACAAATAAGCGAAAGCCCACACTCAAAAACGTTAATACATCACCAAATAACGTACAAAGAGAGTAAGAAAACGAGAGAATTTCCAATAGTACAGCCAGCTATGGCCGGCACGGAAAATCTGAATTGGTTGGGTATAGTTCTACCTGTAGTACCGCGAGGGCGCTAGGGTACACCTGGCATATCTGCGCTAAGCCGCGCGAGATTTTGAATTTCCTGCAGAGGCGTCCAGGGACTTTAGCCATTATATAACCAGTGGTTAAGTTTTATATTTAAAAATGTGATGTAAGTTGATCATAATCATGTAGTGGCTAGGAACAAAGACAAGGAAATTAAGCATAGAAAAGAGCTAGGATTGCACTCTCTAGTATAGAAGAGAACTAGTAACTCTGTAGGAACGACTGGTACTGTTGGAGTAGTAAGATGATATGGAAGAAGGCCAGCACCTAAGGTTGAGATGTCCCTACCTTTACTGACAGACAATTCTATAGAACCTTCATTGATAAGTTATATCGGCAAATGTAGGGAATAGAGTTTACAAAGAGAATTAAGGACAAGACCTTTCAGGTTGGGATTTAATGGATTGTAACGATTGTTAGGTTCTAATGAATTAAAGTGTTTTGCTTCTTGTTGTTCTAGTGGCTGTGGAAAAAACTTTTTTTATTGAGAGTTTGTAGATGCAGGTGCCAAACTTGGCAGTATCAATGATACAATTGATACTATTTTTGCCGTCGACAGACCTGACCCCATTTTACCATTAAACACATTTGGAGGTGGCCATAACACAAGGCCACGTTATAAGACAAGAAAAAATTCCCGACAGGCAGTCCTAAGATCTGCAGACTCATATTTGTTGATGTAAATAGATTACTTTACCAATTGTTAGGACTGAAGATGTGACCGTTAAAGAAAATGGGCTTTGACTTTAGTGTGGTGGCCACAAAGTGCCTATGAATTTAGTGATCACTCAAGGGATGGCTAAACCAGCTTACTATTAGTACTTTTTTAGCCTATTCAATTGACAGGGAAAAGTATTGCAAACTTCAGAAGAGACAAACTGTGAGTCAGCTTATTTGAATCCCTAAATATACAGTAATTATCAACAACCAGAAGTCAAACTTTGGTAACAGCAAGAAAGAGGACTTACTTTAGAATTGCCACAGATACAACATAACAGAGTAAAGGATTCAACATTAGTTCTTCAATTGAAAAGCTCATCCAATAAATGGTGCCCTAAATAAAATGACTGTCAGCTACCATTTCAAATTGGTGAAATTAATCAACAGTAGAAAGTCTTTCCAACCAACTCACTCATGGATTCAGACAATAGAGAAAAATGTTTCATATGTCCCATAAAAAATGGTGTCAACAATGACATGCTTCAGTAGCGAGAGTAATAAAATCTTACATTAGAAAATAACATTAAAATGGGGTTCAATAGCATCAGCTATACATTTAAAAACTGTAGATGTATTCAGTACTTGTCATGAATTAACTTTTGTATTCCACATATTTGAAAGTTTTGAATTGCTCAAAGAGAATAGTTAAAGTAAAAGTTACCAATTTAGAATTACAGTAGTATTTAATCTTTTCTTTTTAAGTAGTATTTGTTACCAAGGTAAACTTGTGCACTCTGCTGCTTCTCATGAAGCTATACTCTCATCTATCCAACCAAGAAAGGATCAACCAATAAAAGTGAGTATTCAAGAGGTTTTGGAAGGGAAAAACTTTGCTGTTAGTCTACATAAATAGGAATAAAATCTATTTCACTCCCTCTCACAAAGCAGACACCTTGTATCAAGACCAGTCATAAACATGACTTCTGTGAACTTAAGATGTGGCATTGAACTGTGTACTGAATGTCGCAGTGTGTCACAAGATGTTCTTTGTATTACAAACTATACATGGAGTGAGATTTTCAATACCAAATATTTGTGAAAAGTGGTCCTTTCGTGGAAGATGGGTGGGTGTTGTAAAGAGCTAAAGCAATGAGAGAATAAATCCAGTTTGAATGAAATTTAGAATGCTAGTAAAACTATTGGTAAATAAAAATGCTCCATGATTAGAGACAGCAAAACTTTGTAATAAACATATATGGGTAATGTGAAAGGAAAATTAATACAGTATCTTAAAAGTTGTGATTTTATAATGTTAATGTTCATGGTTGGAGTATGGAAAGATGATCACACCATGAATGATGAAAGGTTGGCGAGTGATAGAGTTCTGATATTTGAAAAAAAGGCTGATATTTCAATGACTGAGATGGTATGGACATGTGATGAGAAGTCATGAACAGCTGTTGATCAGGAAGGCAATAGATATAGAAATACTAGTATAAACTGTAGGGAGGCCCAAGAAATCTTGGGAAAAATAACAGATGAAAACCTAAAACTGATGGAATTTCATGAAGACAGAGCACAGGACATAAGAGAATGGAGAGAACTAATTTTTTGTCCAACCTCATTAAGGGAAAAACTGATGTGAAAATATTTATGATGATGAAGAGGAAGATGAACTCAAATTGAGAATATTAGAATTTCTTATAATCAAACTTAAATAATTGGAATTCAAAAATATATATTTACTGTTCTTCCATGATTATAGCAGCATCCTTAAAGTCTCCTCCAATGCCTCCCACGTCGTCAGGTGTATCTGTTCCCAAGAGTCCTTGTTCACCTGCTTTTAGCCAACACTCTCGACTGATTTGGCCATCTTTCTCCCATCTAAAAATAGAGAAAAAGAAAATTATCAATAACCATAACTTTTGATATATAATCAATTAAAATCACAAATTTTAAGTAATTTGTATTTTTCCTAACAATACTTACCTCGAACTACTTTCTTAGGAGTATCTGGGATCTCCTCCCAACCGACCAGAGTTTTGTGTAGTTTACCCTAGTCCCGTTTTCTATGAGGGGTAACCTCAGGTGGAGTGGAACACGCCCTGAGGCTATCCCCAGGTCAGAGAGCATGCTTGCTCAGGTCTTGATCTCCAGGAAGTTCTTGATAGCTTAGGTATCTATGAAGTCCAGCAAGGCACTCGGGGTAGGATGGGCGGGCCATTACCCGAAAGTAGTTCGAGGTAAGTATTGTTAGGAAAAATTCAAATTACTTATAATTTGTGATTTGTTCCAACACAGAGTACTTACCTCGAACTACTTTCTTAGGAGACTTATACCTTAGGAGGTGGGAGTGTCCTTCAGGACCTAGAGACCGTGACGAGAATAGAAGAGGAACCTAGGTAGGAGACTAGGTTCTGCTGACCTCAAAGAAAACACAAGAAAATAGGGAAAACTACGCAAAAAAAAAAAAAAAAACCCATCTTAGTGTCTAAGTAACTCACTTCTGCAAGAATCCTAGGAGACATGTTCTTCCAATGATAGTGTATCCCATGGCAGTTTCAGGGGGCTACCCGAGTCATTTCCGGTAAGGGAATAGGGGAAGGAAGAACAAGGGGGCTCAGGAAGGAACCTGTGTCTCTTGGACTCGCTACCCGCAGTTACCACTGGGGCTACACCATTAAACCGTTTGGAGCGCGGAAATGATGGGACCGAGCGAGAACCCGCCCAGGGACTCTCTCGAGTAGTCCTTCAAGCAGTGAGCCGTAAAGGTCGACTGGTTAGACCAAGTACCTGCCCTCAGGATTTGGCCCACTGCCATGTTCTTCTCAAACGCCAAAGAAGTATTTTGACTCCTAATGCTGTGGGGTCTCGGCTTTCCTGGAAAGGGGACCCCTACACTACTGTAGGGCCTGACGATCACTTGCCTTATCCAGAAGAAGAAAGTGTTCTTGGAGACTGGCTCCTTCACAGTCCCGAGGAAAATGAACAGACTCTTGATCTCGGGATGAAGTCTAGCTGTCCTTTCTAAATACTGCCATACGTACTGCAAGTCCCTCGGGTTGTCCGAGCGAGGGATAGCTGGCACTGAGAACAATTCCACTTTGGGGTCCCAAACAGCTGGATTCTGAGTCTTGGCTACGAAGGAGGGTAAGAATCTGAATGTAGTTTCTCGCCAGCCCTTCTAGTGTGAGATCTCGTACGACAGGCCAAGAATCTCACCTACTCTTTGCTGATGCTAGAGCTAAACGAAAGACTGCCTTGAGGGTGAGTTCCTTGTCTAGACTGTCTTTTAGAGGCTCGAAGGGAGGTTCCAAAAGCATCTTCAAGTACCCTAGCCACATCCCCCTGGGGGGCACTAACGGCTTGGGGGAAAAACGACTGCTCGAAGCTCTTGAAGAGCGTCGAGATCTACCTGGAGGCACCCAGGTCTATGTCCTTCAGGAGGAAGACTTGGGATGGACATGTGCCCACTTCATCCCGGAGATAGACCAGGAAGTCTGCTATCTCGTGAATGGAGGCCCCTAACGGCCTGATGTTCTTCGAGGAGCACCCCTTAGAAAAGGTAGCCCACTACGCCTGGTACACCTCGAGGAGCACCCCTTAGAAAAGGTAGCCCACTACGCCTGGTACACCTCGAGGAGCACCCCTTAGAAAAGGTAGCCCACTACGCCTGGTACACCTCGAGGAGCACCCCTTAGAAAAGGTAGCCCACTACACCTGGTACACCTCGAGGAGCACCCCTTAGAAAAGGTAGCCCACTACGCCTGGTACACCTCGACTGACGAACGCCTCAGGTACCCTGACATCCTTGATGCCGTCCTCGACGGAAATCTTTCCTTTTTCAGGAGACGCTCGATAACCTCCACGCGTGAAGGAGGGACCAAGGGTTTTCTTGGAACCTCTGGAAGTGAGGCTGCCGGAGAAGGTCTGGTCAGTCTGGAAGTGGCTCAGGTGTAAGGCATGGCAGTTCCTTTAGATCCGCGAACCACTCTCTCTCTGGCCACCAGGGCGCTACCAAAGTCACCCACAGGTTGGCCGTCCGTCTCGTTGGAAGGCGTCCTCGAATGCTGCTGCTGGATCTGGCACAGGAAAACAAAACACGGGGAGCTGTGCGTTTAGTCTCGTGGCGAAGAGGTCTATCACCGGCGAGCCCCACTTTAGAGAGAGGGTTTTGACTACTTCTGGGTGTAGGGACCACTCGGGCCCTACCACTCGACCCTTCCTGTTGAGGCCGTCGGCCAGGACGTTCCTCTTCCCCGGAGAGAACCTGGCTGAAAAATGAATTTGTTCCACTTCAGCCCATTCTAGGAACTCCATCGTGAGACTGCACCGTTCCTTTGACTTCAGTCCTCCTTGCTCTTTCACATAGGCCACCACCGTGGCGTTGTCGCACCCCGGATCCACGGAGCTTCCCCAGGGTAGATGGACATCTCTAGGCACGCTCTTTGTACGGTCCTCATCTCCAGCACGTATATGTGCAGGTTCGTCTCCTCGACTTCCCATTTACCTTTTGCCGTTTTGTCGAGAAGATGGGCACCCCAGCTCTCCTTGGATACGTCCGTGAACAGGAGCATCTCCGGAGGGTCGGCAGCAAAGGGCATTCCCTTGAGGGTGTTCATTCCGATTGCTACCACCCCAGGACTTCCTTCGTCTCCAGGGACACCAGGACTATCTTGTGCGGGGAGTCCTATCAGTCTTTGCCAGACCTTGGCTCTCCTGGGCTGGCCCGACAGGAAGGGCCAGAGTATCTGTTTCAGGGTGTCCAGTTTCTCCGCGGAGGGGAAGGCCCTCGCCATCCGGGAGTCTAGAACCAACCCTAGGTAGGTCATCCTGGTGGAGGAAATCAGCCGGGACTTCTCCAGGTTGATGATGATACTCAAGACGTTGTAGAACTGCAGGAGCATCTCGCCTTGCTCCCTCAGTACTTCCTCTGAGACTGAAAGCAACAACCAGTCATCTAGGTACCGAATCTGGCAGACGTCCTGTTCGTGCGCCCAGCCTGAAACTGTTGCGAAGACCTTCGTGAAGCCCTGAGGACTGTCGACAGTCTGAAGCATAGGGTTTTGAACTGCCACGTTTTGGTACTCCATTTTACCCTTAGGAACCTCCTGTTGGAGGGATGAACAGTGACCTGGAAGTAGACGTCTTTGAGGCCTATGGACCTCATGAAGTCCTCCTCCTTCAAGGTCGCTAGGACCGACTTCGGAGTGTCCATCTTGAAGTCGGTGTTGCACACGAATTGTTGAGAGCTGAAAGGTCTATGACTGGTCTCCAGAACCCTGTCGCCTTCTCCACCAGGAAGAGCCTGTTGTAGAACCCTAGACTCGGTTTTTCGACTGGTTCTACTGCCCCTTTCGCCAGCATTGCCGAGCATTCTTCCTGCAATACTGCTACTCTCAAGGGGTCGTTGGGTGCCAACCACTCCGCCTGTTGATCTGGGATCCGAGGTGGGGGTCCGCTAGGAAGGGCAGCTTGTACCCCTCCTTTAGTACTGCTACGGTCCACGGATCCGCTCCGTGGTCCCGCCATGCTTGCCAAGATCGTTTGAGGCATCCCCCCACCTGAGGCGCCAGCAGGAGTAGGGGGCCTCCCCTCCTGACTCCTTCGAGAGCCGCGGCCTGAACGCCCTCTCCTGGAGCCCGAGTAGGAGGGTCTGAAGGTTAACTGAGGAGTCGAAGCTCCCCTACGGGGGGCAAGGCAAGGGAAAGATTACGTGTGCCAACTTCTACATCCGACGGGCGGACGGAGCCGAAGAGGCACTGGGCAAAGGTGCGGGGGTCTCTCTCCAGCGGCCACTGAGGCAGGCACTGGAGAGGCAATAGCCCCGTTCAACCCGCTAGGGGGAAAACCACTTTGCCTTCGTCACGGATGGAGCCGTCAGGAATGGGGTTATCAGTCATGGGTCTACCCCCTCCCGGGGAAATCCGCGGGGTTTAAGTACCCTGCCATGTCAGCGGCCTCTTTCGATGCTTGGATGGGGCTGGCTCCATCACGGATGGAGCCGCCAGGACGGAGGTAGCCGTCATGGGTGTGTCAGCGGCCACCTCCAATGCTTGGATGGGGTTGGCCGGGACGATGGAGCGGCTATCTCCATCACGGATGAAGCCACTGGGACGGAGGTAGCCGTCATGGGTCTACCCCCTCCCGGGGAATCCGTGGGGTGTGCGTACTGTAATGTAAAAGTGAAATATATAAAGAATAAGTTAATAAGGTTCAGTGACTTGGGACGAGAATAAAAAACTAGATCGCGAAGAACTACGTTTTCTCTCTCTCTCTCCCTGTACAGTGACTTGGGACGAGAATAAAAAACTAGATCGTGAAAAACTACGTTTTCTATCTCTCTCCCTGTACAGTGACTTGAGACGAGAATAAAAAACTAGATCGCGAAGAACTACGTTTTCTATCTCGCTCCCTGTACAGTGACTTGGGACGAGAATAAATATCTGGATCGCGAGGAACTACGCGCTCTCTCTCTCTCTCTCTCTCTCTCTGTAAGTTACGAGAGTAATGGCTCAAGCCACTCACTCTCCGATAAATAAAAGGCTATTTTACTAAAGAAAAATACTAAAAGGACTAATTACAGGTAATTGCAAAATAACATGTTCCTTTTATCTAGTACAAGTTAAAAACTTCAGTTTGTAAGAAGAATGTACTAATCGTAAAAATCGATACAAAGTGAAAACGTAATATCGTGACGATAGACTGAAAACTGCGTAGCATAAATAAACTGAACGCTAGTTAATCTTTGAAAACAGATCGAAGACTATCCAAAGAAAAAAATTTTAAAAAGACAAAAATTTTCTTAAAATATTTTCTTAAAATATTCATCACATCGATCCATAAAAATACATAACTTACTCGGCATTTAGTACAAATGGAGTGGGGATCGATTGAGGCCTAAGGAAGGCGGGAGAGACTTTGGACTCTTAAAGCCTTTCACACACTTCCTATACACAGGGGAAGGGTCGGCCATTATGGAAAATCCAGAGAGAGATCAAACAAGCAAGGGTCAAAATAGTCAAAACAAAAAGAGTTTCAGGAAAAATCGTAAGAAAATCCAATAAAGCGAAAGCCATTAACCAAAACACAAGTACTTCACCAAAGCTGTTGCAAACTTGAAGGTTATGCGCAAGCATGAAATTCCAATGTTGTCGCCACAGCGGCAGAGAAGAACTGAGGACTTGAGAAATGGTTCTAGTATCCTGGCGAGTGGTGGCGCTAGTAGTACACCTAGCTACTCAATCTTCGATTGCGTGCGAGTTTTGAATTTTCTGCCCGACGTCAGAGACGTTAGCTATATATATATATATATATATATCCACCGGCTAAGTTAAATGTTTAAAAATATATTCCTTTTATATTATAAAAACTTAAATACTTTTGGTTTGTAAGAAGAATTTAATTTTTCATTCTCTGCATAGAAAAAGAAATGAATATGCAAGTCATGCTACGTAGTACTGTAACTACATAGTTTACGTCATATGATTGTGACGTCATAGTGTTGGCGGAGTGTTTTCCTTCCACCATCATGTTTTTAAGAGTAGGTTCGTTATTTCTACAGTAGGTGGAAAAAACTCCTAATCCTACCCCTTTCAAGTTATGAACATATCGATCATAACCCAACCACTACTCTGTCAAAATAAAACCAAACGAGCGAAAGCCAACAGTAAATTGTACATCACCAGGATGACAGCAATTATACAGGTTACAGCGAGTGAAAAATCCAACGATGTTGCCGACAAGAGCGGCAGGGAAGATCTGAGGAATCATGGAATGATTCCAGGTACCTCGCTAGAGGGCGCGCAGGTGGTACACCTGGCTACCCAATCTGCGATTGCCGCAAGTTTTGAAATTTCTGCCGGACGTCAGGGACGTATAGCTATATATATAACTACCGGCTAAGTCAGATGTTTAAAAAAGCATATCTTACAGATGCATATTTAAAAGTGCTTTGGGTGGGCAAGCAAATATGCTTCTAAAGTATTTAAAACAAACAAGGAGGGCATGACAGCATTAGTTAGTACAAATTACTATCTGATAAGCTAAAAGTATATTATGATGCATATGGTAAAATCTTAATAACCCCAGAAGTCTCTACTTACAGGTTTCATTAATACTTTATTTCTGTGGTGATGGTTAACTTAATCAGAGAGGGGGTGGTGTTCTTATACCCTACAATTGTCTGTCCTTTTTATTAAACAGCTCTTATACCAGAAGACTAGTCAATGGAGCAACATCATTGCTGTTTATTGTTGGAATGCCGTATTTCATACTTTAATCCCCCCATGGCTCAAGGTGTCAAATTAGAATTTTTGTAACTTATATGTATCCTTTGCACAAACAACATTTAATGCTAGAACTACTACATGCTTCTCGGGCGACTGTATGAGGGACTGCTAAAAGCCTCTTCAGAGCACCATTTTCTATTTATTCTCAAAAGATTTACTCAGGATATTACTTGACTTGTATTATTTTTTCTTGATAAAACTACTTGTCTGGTACAAGTTTTAATGTTTAGAACCATTCTACTATATATTTTTTTTTTCTTAATTGCATAACTGTTCTTGCTTTCTTCCTCAAATAGTTACTGACTAATATTTAAGATATAAAACTTTCAAATAAATTTCTTATCAACATTTCACTTGTTTTCTTGCGATTGTGACATGTTTTGCTAGACTTCTTCCTTCATTGAGTAAAGGATGAATTTACGAGATTCAACCATATTGGCAGGCACTGGGGCCTTGAAGGCCATTCAACACGCATACTACTGGGAGTTTAACTACATAGTTCCACTTAGAAGTAAATGAAGAAAAAGGCTGGACACCAAGATGCAAGAAAGAAAGCAAGAATGGAGTACATTATAGTAAAAGGTTACAAAGCAAGTACAGTAGATGCAAAAGTTAGGATAGAATAGTTTACAAGGAGAATCATAAGTGATCTTGTTTCTTTGTGTTAAGTTACAATGGGTTCGTATATAATTTTCTCTTCTGCTATTATTGGTTGCTTTATTTTCTCATCTCTATGTCATATTTCGAGCTGGAAAACACGTGAAAGAGAAATTGTGATACGACAGTCACTAGGAAAGAAGTCCATATCCTGCTACAGTGAGTGGTTTCTAAAAAGATGGCGATTAAAATCACAATTCAAAACATAAATGTCTACTGTACTTATAGAGTATATTTGCATGAATGCCATGTATTTGCTGAATATAAGACCAGACTAACAACATGGTATTACTAATACTTTTTTAAAGTTGATTGAATTCAACCCATGAAGAGAAGTAGTTATAATACAAAAATATCTTTGTTTAACAAAGTAAAGCAATATAGTATTCTATAATGTAAAAGGCTTAAGACGACTGTATAGGGGTGGACTGCTATTACATTAGATTAGGTGCTTATGAGAAGGCATATACCCAGATTATAATGATAATACACATCATGAAACATCATCTTGAACCTATCAGGTACTCTATACTTACTGGGAATGGTATGGCACAACTTCTTCGTTGAAAAATTTTCGAACGGAAGTTCTAAACATATCGTGATCTTCGTTGAATATTGTTCGAGTGCCAATATCCATCATGGTTGGTGCCTGGGATGTTGTTGGTCGGTAGGTGACAAGGGTCTCCTCTGCATCAGCGGAAGGTTCTCCATCACGTCTGAAATAAACATTTGTTACAATAAAAGACAATCAGCAATGTATCTACAAAAACTGAATTGGGAGTGTTGATAAATCTTTTAAAGAGGCAACTATTCTTCTTCAAAGCAACAGCAACAATGTACAATACTATAATTTAGTTTGTATTGTGGGATTTTCCAGGGAGAAAAAAAAAAAAAAAAAAAAATTTCGCACTGGAAACACTTCTAGCAAATGAAATGTAAACCTTTCATAAGTACAGTAAATTAAAGACTCCAGTGCTTAAGAAAAATATATCTGGATGAATGATAATCCTATATAATAATCACCATAACTCCAAAAATGGTACTGCCAATGAAAATGTCAAAGAAAAAAATATTAGTTCTACCTTAATAAATATACAAGGACTCCGAAAGTTTATTATCTCTTTGCCGGATATAAAGTTTTTTATTACCTAAGAGATTATGTAACTTGAAAGCAGTTATCAATTAGTACCATAATTATTACTGCACCAGACAAGATAAACAACAAATTCAAGGTTAGTAAACCAGAAGTGAATGCAAGATAAAAATCATGTAAGATAAAGAGATAATGATGTCTTTTTAAGAAAATGCTATACATCATTTAAAGGACCAGCATGGGAAGGCTCTGGAAATTCAAAAGACAATATTCAGGGGCATATATTCACAATTATATAATATGCATTATAAAATGCATCTTGATAAAGATATTAGGCCATTACAGTATTATAAAATAACTTAAAAATGCACTTGTTTAAAAAAATACTGCATAGGCAAAACAGTATGCATTTATTTTGCTATTTAGAACTGTATGGTTTACAACTGGAACTGATCTACAGGAAAATCTATATACAGGTAATTGCTTATGGAAGCTTTTTCAAAACAGTTATGCAAATTTCAAATACTGTACCAAGTTCAAAACTTTTTTATGTGGAGTAGTAGTTAGCAAAACTCCGAGAATAAATGTAGTGTAAATTATTTTATCGACAAATCTGGTATACTGCTTGAGAAGATTAACAAGGGAAAAATTAAATTTTTGATCAGCCAAAATTTCAATCTTTAGACAGACATTACATCTACTGTAATTATGATGCAGTTGTCTTGGTGAACTATTAGAATCATACCCATCAATGTTAATTGTACATCAATTTTCAATGGACATATTTTGGATTTAAAAGAATGAATAATAGCACAGCAGATAATAGTCAAGTACATCATTTCTCCTCTTTATAAGCTAATAATTCTAGATTACCTTTATTAAAAAGCAGTGATAAAGAAGATAAATGAAGACAATAATATTCCCTATGGCCCTGTCTATACTAACTGTATATAATAGGGTGAATAAAATGAATATGACAAGAATTACTAACAATAAATCTCAAGGGCTCAATGGAAAGATTTAAGAGAATAAAAAGACTTGAAGAAGGAAAGTGGCATTGGTTAAAATCAGCAAGTGCATGAAAGGAATATAAAATTGTAAAGTTTCAATACAATCAATGGGTTAAGAAAATAAAATCCATAGGCAAATCCAATAGCAAACAAATGGCAGGAATATAAATAAATCATATTGTCTCACTATCGTATTGAGTTTTGAGACACCAATTTCCATAAGTAAATCACTTCACTGTGGCTGCTAAACTGCAATTACCGGACAATATTTTCAAACCACTCACCAATGTATCATTGCTTAGTACAGTCAGCTAATGTAAAGTTATGTTTCAAGTAAAAGTAATGCTGGTTTAAAGACTGAAAGGGTTTTCCCATTTCCCCTTCTTTACTATTTTCTTTTGATTTGTTATTTACACAGTTTTGGACATGTAAATTTGTAAATGACTCTCTTAAAATGCTCACTTTGTAAAAGCAACTTACATATTTCTAAGTGTTCTCCAACTACCGAGTGTGCTGGATTACTGAGAGGGAGACCCGTTCTGCTCGACTTTCCAATATGATCATCAGTCCTGACTTTGAAGGCACAATAAGTGCTCCCAAATCAGCTAACTTGGTAGTTTGGACATGTAAATTTGTAAATGACCGATGATCTAATGGCAGTCGGCAGGCGGTCTTTGAAACGAAAAAAAAACGATCTAATTTTAAACGGTTATCTAAGACAATATCACAAATTGCTTCTCGGTTTACTTTTGTAAACAAGTTTAAAATTAGATAGATTTTTCGTTTCAAAGACCACTTGCTGACAGCCATTAGATCATCGGACATTTACAAATTTACATGTCCAACCTGCCAAGTTTGCTATTTTGAGAGCAATTATCGTGCCTTCAAAGTCAGGACCGATGATCATACTGGAAAGTCGAACAGAACGGGTCTCCCTCTCAGTAATCCAGCACATTCGGTAGTTGGGGAACACTTAGAAATATGTAAGTTCGTTTTACAAAGTGAGCATTTTAAGATAGTCGACTCTTATTCTTCAGTAAGTGACTTAAGAATTTTAGAGTTTCTTCACATAATATATTTTAGGCCTTACCTCAATTGTAATAACATATGATATGGGGTTTGACCAAGAAAACAAACTTATTGCATATGCAGGTGATGGTACTCCCTTTGCATTAATTTCATCTCCGGAATGTATCCCTATCGTAATCTTCTCAAACAAATAATTGGGTCTGAGAAACCTGGAAAATTCAAAACTCGGTGCAAGTGTTTTTTCCATTAAGCTGATTAGTTGTTTTATTTACCTTTTATAGTTATCTTTTACTTCTCCATTTCATTTCTGCACTGGGATACTTTCCCTAGTGTAGCATTTATCTTTTCAGATTAATGTTGCAGCTTTGCTGGTAATATATATCAATACTGGCTAACAAACCAACATTTATGGAAATTAAAATGCAAAACATTAAGTTAAACACCAGCAGTAATAATAATGACACAAAGGAATAAATAATTGAAAAATGAAGACGTACAGTAATTACTAGAAACTTCATATTAAATAGATTGAAGAACATATGTAAACTTACATTGAACCGAGATCTATTGGCTTGAATTCCCTGAGGTCTCAGTTGGCAATAACCCAATTGGCAATGAGAAGACTGATATACCCATATGACATGAGGGAGATTACAGTATGATTTTTTCCTAACATTGGCCAACTTACATATGTATGTGTTGATTTACACAATCATCACTATATACTGAATTAAATTGAGTTCATACTTAAATTATGTTGTAAGTCTCATCCATGCAATTCCAAAAAATATGATGAATAAATTTATTTGATTAAAAGACTCAATTCAAAGGAAAACAATAATTTTAGAGGAAAGCAAATAATGAATGATCATAAAAAAAACTTTTCAAAGATTTTTCACTGTTTTCCCTACTAAATTAATGAGTATGCTGTGCTGTACTGTATTTGGCTTTGTGTACTTGATACTTTAACATTAAGTATTTTCCCATTAATATTATCATCATTATTACCAACCAAGCTAAAACCCTGGTTGGAAAAGCAGAATGCTACATGTCCAAGGGCTCCAACGAGTAAAAGAAATAAGGGAAGAATAAAACTTATGTTAGTAATGAATGAAAAATATAAAAGATTTAACATAAGTAACTATGTAAAAATAGATCGGTCATATGTAAAATATAAAGGCTAATGTCAACCTCCTCAATAAAAAGGCATTTGTAAAAAGTTTAAACTTCTTTAGTTCCACTGATTCAACTGCCTGATGAAGATTATTCCACAACCTGGTCAAAGCTGGAATAAAATTCTAGAATACTGTGTAGTAATGTAATTTAAGATTGAGAAGGCATAGCTGTTAGAATTAACTGAGTACCTAGAACTACGTACAGTGTATGATGGTACAGTCTGGGAAGATCGGAGTGCAATGGAAATCTAAATTACGATAAATCTCATGTAACATGCATGAATAACTAACTGAACAAGGGTGCCAGAGAAAAATATCCAGATCAGGAATAAAAAAATTAATAGACCGAGGGTTTCTATCCAACAAATTATTTGATCTAACAGCTGAAGACAAGAATGGCAAACAATCCACAGCAGAATGAATGAATGAAAACATTTTGTAAGGATAGACTAAATCACCAAAAATTTTAAAAGACCACCTCAATAAACCATTCTTTTTTTTGTGAAATTGAAGAAGAAACAGACCAAATGTTTCTCAAAAGAGTTATCGTCAATGCAAAGATCTAGATGTTGAGGAGCCACTGTCCTTGACCAGTTTTGTTAGGGTTCAACTTTATGCACTAATTTTAACTAGATTCTATTGAGGGATACTGCAATCATGGGTCTACATTCCAGAGATGGAATTAATGCAAAGGGAGTACCATCACCTGCATATGCAATAAGTTTGTTTTCTTGGTTAAACCCCATATCATATGTTAAATAATAGAACACCACCCTGAGAAACACCAAATGCTACATTTCTATACAACAGTCACTACAGTGCCCATCAACGACTACTCCCTGCAATCTATTACTCAAAACATTCAATAACAACGTTTGATAACTATGAATATACCTTAACTGATAAGACAAAATGCATCAGATTATATAAGACCAAGCACAGCATGCTGAACTCTGCTTATGTAATAGGGAAAACAAAATGAGACAATTGAATTTTGAAGATCTTGTGAAACAATGACATTTTGTCTTTTCTATTTGGTGTTACTGTATCCTTATCTTTACTTTTCTATATTATTTTTTACTTATTCTATAAATAAATAAAGGGTCTGAGAATGTCATTAAGAATGGATTAATATTTCACATTTTTTTTCTATTTGGTGGTACCTGTTACCTCACTCCCATAAACTGCAAGGTCTAATTTTAATAATAAACATAAGGAAATGACACACTGCAGTACAGTACTGTAATAAATATAATACACATCACAGTAGTCCCTCGATACAAACGTTACACATGTTAACTATCCAAGTTGCTTGTGCAATCATTCTAAATTAAGTGCAAAATCCAAAATCACGGTGGAAACTCAAAATGCGTGATAATGTGGTAGGTTAGTTTATGCCTTTAGCACTCGGAGAAGTTTAGAAGTGTCTTACTCTATCTTTTACATTCAACTCATGTGCAGACTTTATTACCAAGTGGCTGCTGCGTTATCAACTGCATACAGTATTGTACCTCAATTTTCGTGGAATTATTGTGCTATTTAAAACCATGATGGTTATTTAGCATAAAAGCAGCAATGATCTCGCTGGTACTTCTTAGGATAAGGTCAAATCAACGAATACTGAAATATAAATAATAGAGAAATGGGAACAAGTCAAAATACCTTTTTGACATTGTACTTTCATATAACATGAACAAATCCATTATCAGCCTAATAATCAAGAACATAGAAGTTTGTTGATCATTTAAATGCAAGGTAAATAACAGTGGGAAAAAATTATGTATTATTAGTTTCAACAAAATTCTGATATCTAATATCTTTTACTTTAAAAATATATTTTTGAGAAGATTCATATGAAAGTGTTGCTTGAATCTTCCGCAAATCAAGGGTTACGGAAATATTTGCCGACGAAGTTTCTAGGATTGATAATTAATGCCAATGTACTAGACGGAGGGGCTAACGCACATAGCAAAACAGTCCGCTTGCCAGAACATAGAATAAATGAGGTAATGTTCAATCGGGAGTAAAATTAGCATACGGCAGAGAAAAACCAATAAATGATTACCTCAATTAAGTAACGAGGTATTTATAATATGATGAAGACTGCGAAGAACACCTCGATTACATGGAAAATGGGATGGAATATCATGTATGCTACATGTCCATAAGTCTGGCAAACAAAACCTCCCGTGTTTCATTAATATTTTTCGATTTTGATTACAGTAGCTACTTGTATTACAATGATTGGTGTGTTCAAGTGTTATCACAAAATGATCTAATTTAGAAAAAATATATTTTCATACCTGATATACGAGTTTGGTTGCAACTTTAATATTACCATAAATCATTTTTTAAAAGTAATAATACCAGAGTGATATGGTAAGGTGGTGAGGGTTGAAAGGAAGCTGCCAAGACCCTTATGTAATGCCATGGAGCTTATGGCATACACAAAGTATGAAGGAAAGGTTACCCTGACGGTAAGTAGAGTAATACCTGGATTTCCAACAACAATCTGCTTAATAAATGTTCAAAGAACCTATAAATAGTTCTTGAATACGTCTTACACTATGTTGGGGTTACTGTGCTATTATGCAAATTTAGCAGGGGATGGGGTCAGCAAATACATATTTATTTACTTATTACGATTAAGTTGGGTAAATTAATTTCTGACAATAATACAGGACAGAATATGTAATACATATATTACTAGATCTGCTAAGACTTCTAAATAATCACCCAAGAAAACGGCAGTCTACCCTAGTTAAGTCGAAACCCCTTGTTATGCTAAAATAGACTTGCGTAATTGAAAGTTTGGACAGAAAAACTAATAACTTATTGCATTACCTTCCAGTTGTCCCAACGGCTCTAGCCCCAGTTGCTCTTCCCATATACAAGCGGCTTACGCTGCTTAGACGGGAGATATTTTTGACCAGAGCACTCATTTTGATGATGACAGACGACAAATTACTTTCTCTTCGCCTACTTCGTTTATATGGACAAGAAGTCGTAGTCACGGAAGATCTACTAAGTCTACCCAGTAGAATAAGGGCCAAAGTACACCTGATACATAACAAAGACAGTAATAGAAAAATCGGAAAGCTGATATAGAAAACGTATGACCCAATTGTTAGATAAACGTCATCTATTGACAAATAACTAAACTAAAATTTACTGAAACCCTTTACGGACGTATCGCAACTATCTAAATTTAAGCCTTTGATGGTAGTATACTGTACACTACTTACGGTGTTGTTTTTTGCATAAAAACTTGTTTTTAAGAATCATATGTTTTAACATTATCTAACAGTAGTGATAAACGTAATTCATGACGAGTGCTCAAATTACATAAAATAAGCGAACTTATTAGCGACATCTGTTGCCGATACGCCCTACTAACTAGGTAAAACAATCACAGATATTCCTGCGACTCTCTGGTCTGATATTTACTATCTTTGATAAACATATAATCTTAGTTTGATAATACTTCTTTAAAAGCTCCTTGGACAATAGTGTCATAAAACTGAAATTGTATAAAAATACTTATTGATATGCTAAAAAAAATTGTTTTATTACTTTTTATAACAATGAACCTTTTTAAATAATTTATCCAGTAATAAAAGAAACCCTACTAAAATTATATCTAATCGCAAAAGGTGATATTATGCGAAAGAAATATATATTTTACATCAGATGTGGAGAAAAAGACAAAATAGTTATAAACGAAAGAAAAACTAAAATTCAAATTACATAGCAAGATTGGTATGACACGATCCTTAACTTGGATCTATTATTATTATTATTATTATTATTATTATTATTATTATTATTATTATTATTATTATTATTAGTCAAGTTTCAACCACAATTGGAAACTCAGGATGCTATAAGTCCAAGTGTTCTATAACAGGGAAAATAGCCCAGTGAGAAAAGGAAATAAGGAAATAAACCACAAGAGAAGTGAGAACAATAAAAAAGAATATATTTTAAGAAGAGTAACAACATTAATCTAAATATTTCATATACAAAATATAAAAAAAAGATAAAAATAAGAGAAATAACACAGAATAGTAGGTAGGTAGTAGGTTGGCCAGGAAACCAGCAACCCGTTGAGATACTACCATTAGAGAGTAATAGGATTTTTCTTTACCTACACATACACCGAAGAATCTGGTCTATTCTTTCCACTTTCTCCTCAGTGCTCATACATCTGACAGCACTGAGATTACCAAATAATTATTCTTCGATTAAGGGGTTAACTACTGCGCTGTCATTGTTCAGTGGCTACTTTCCTCTTGGTAGGGGTAGAGGAGACTCATTAGATGTGCTAAACAGCTCTTGTAGAAGAAAAACACTACAAAATCAAACCATTGTTCTTTTGTCTTGGGTAATGCCGTAGCCTCTATACCATGGTCTTCCACTGACTTGGGGGTAGAGTTCTCTTGTTTGAGGGTACACTCGGACATACTATTCAATCTTATTTCTCTTCCTGTTATTCTCTTTTTTGTATTTTTTTATAGTTTATATTTGAAATGTCTATTTTAATGCTGTTATTGTTCTTAAAATATATTTTAATTGTTCGTGACTTCTATTGTTTAATTATTTTCTTGATTTCTTGCCTCACTGGGCTATTATCCCTGTTGGAGCCCTCGAGCATGGGCTATAGAATCTTGCTTTTCCAACCAGGGTTGTAGCTTAGCTAATAATAATAATAATAATAATAATAATAATAATAATAATAATAATAATAATAATAATAATGACTCCGATTGTTTTTAGCTAAAGGTCACAAAAGTGACAGCCAGGGAATGCCTATAGCAGGTATGAACATGAAAATTGGCAGAAACAAAGCCTATATATCTAACTAATCCCTTAAAATTTAATTTGAATATATTTATTGGTGTAGGAGTTATTGGCCCCACTGCCGAAAATATCAGCTGCTCCCCCACCCACCCGGCGATGGTAATAAAAGGGAATGACTGGGCTATGTGTTGGGTGAGATTCGTTCGCGAAAATGTTGTCATCTCATATAAGGTCACTTACTTCGTTCGCGACAATAATAATGATAATGTCTCCGATTGTACCCTCAATCTAGAGGACTCTACCCAAGACAGTGGAAGACCATGATACAAAGACTATGGCACGGCACTACCCAAGACTAGAGAACAATGGTTAGAGTTTGGAGTGTCCTTTACTTAGATGAGCTGCTTACCATACCTTAAGAGTCTCTTCTATCCTTACCAAGAGGAAGGTAGCCCATGAAAAATTACAGTGCAGTAGTTAATCTTTGAACGATGAAGAATTGTTTAGTTATCTCAGTGTTGTCAAGGTGTATGAGGATGAGGAGAGAGGAAAATGTGGAAAAAATAGTTCAGACTATTCGGTGTAAGTGTAGGCAAAGTGAAAAATTAGCTGTTACCAGAGAAAAGGATCCACCCAAGATCAGAGAACAATGGTTTGATTTTGGAGTGTCCTTTTCCTAGAAGAGCTGCTTACCACAGCAAAAGAGTCTCTTCTACCCTTGCCAAGAGGAAAGTGGCCACTGAACAATTACAGTGCTTTAGTTAACCCCTTGGGTGAAGAAGAATTGTTTGGTAATCACAGTGTTGTTAGTTGAATGAGAACAGAAGAGAATCTGTAAAGAATAGGCCAGACTATTCGGTGTATGTGTAGGCAAGGGAAAATGAACCGTAACCTGAAAGAAGGATCCAACGTAGTACTGTCTGGTCAGTTAAATGACCCAATAACTCTCTCTTTTGTTATATGATCAAATCTCGTTAATATTATCTGTGCAGCTTGTACAGCACCAATCTGATATGGAATATATGTAAAAGACCTAATTATATTTTCTATTTTGCTTTTAAGAAATTTTTGAAGTTTATTAACCAGTTCTTGGTCCCTACATGTACCTATCTGGCACCTTTGTTTTCATCTACATTTCCCATTATGACTTATTCATGTCTGATGCTGCTTCCCGGATCTTTTTCTTACAATGTTCATTGCTTTTCCCACAAAAGGTAATTTTATTGGACCTTTACTGGTTTTGGACTCTTCCCGTGCAATTTCAGTTTTTAATCGACTCCACTTTCTTTCTTTAGGCATTTTCCACCTTTTTCTCTAAAGCCTCCCCCATCAAATCAAGGAGATTTAACCATAACAGTTATAGTTTTTTTCCATTAGTTGGCCTATGGTATCTTACTCAATTTTTCTCACCCTATTATATACAGCTATAAGGCATTCAACACACATAGAGCCTAATAAACGTTGCTTCTCATGGCCACAAGGATTATTGATAAATAATTTATTATCTTTGTTACTTTATCAATAAACAGACAAGGAGATAAATTTGATTTATGACTAAAGCTTATTTTCTTTATCCCTGCGTGTTTCGGCAAAGGTAATCTAAAAGTTATAATTTTGGGCACGTCTCTTCCACATTAATATCTATTGCAATACAATTCATTCTATTACTTAAAACCAGGTACAGTCAAAATTGTTGCGCAGTAAACGTTATAAACCAATTAATATGATTCCAATAACTCACTAAAGGCTGAAGCATCACGATTTGATGAGTCATCCATCCAAAGATTATAATCCACACATGTAACTAATTTCGTTTTATCCAATCATCTCATTTAGCATACTGAACTCCTCAAAAAGATATTTGTATCTGACTCGGAGGTTTGTAAAGCATTACGATAGACTTTATTTTGTTTTTGTGTAAAGTTCATTTTCATATATTCAAAACTTGTTACACTAGATTTTTTTTATCATCTTGTGATTAGAATAGCCTTTGAAAACGAAAAGCCAGACTCCACCTTGCCCTCTCACAATATGAAATAAAGCATGTTGTGTATTGGGGGTCATTTCAGCTATCCTAGCCTTGTCGAAGTCATTTAATCATGTTTCAGATAATGCTAATGTGTCGAAAAATTTCTAATTTATCAATTCTCATATTTGAATGGTTATATTACCAAGAGATTGAATGTTCACATAGCCGCAATTTATAACATTCTTAGTCTCCATGGTCCGTATTTTCTGCTAATCTCATCAATTCCAATCCTAAAGCTTTGCCATTTCTTGAATTAATTATATGATTTTTTTTTCAAGTTAGTGCTGTTTATACATGTCATCACTTAAGAGTTACACTTCTTGATGACGTATTTTCCTAAACATTTCCCACACACTTCATCATCGGTCCTGAACTTGCAATTTTTTTTTTTTTTTTCAAAATGTCCATACCTTTGACAGTGAAAGCAGGGGATCACATGGTACCTATCACGTATGTTATAAGTACCACAACGTAACCTAATTTTGTTCCCATTATCATGAATAGCCTTCCGAACTTCAGGATCACATTTTAACAAGTAGTGGGTAGTCCCACCTGTAGCACTTTTCTTGAAAAACAGACTTATCTTCTCTTCTACGTTTGAATCTAAATTAAAGTATTAACTACATCATCTTCATCATTGTATACATTACATATCATTATGTTTTAATATTCCAATTCTCCTCGTTTCGGTGCCAGCAACCATATGGTTCGATTCTTATTTACTGTTGCATCTCTAATCCTATCATCAGCAAAATTCACGACAACATTTTCATTTGAAGTTGACCTCGTATGGGAAATTGACATATCTCCAAAGGTCTTTTCAACCTCATTTTCCTGTCGGTGATTCTAGCTAATGCTTGTGTTGATTTAATTGCTAGTAGATTTTTTTTTCTTAGATTTTCAGCATATGTCATTTTCTCCTTTTTTTAGGGCAATTAGCGTTTGAAGTGTTACTTTACTTGGTTTCATATTCTTCGCTAGATTATCTACCTTCTCAGTAAGATCATTTGCTTTTGGGTCAGCAGTCTGGGTAGAATTCGCTGAGTCAACGGTGAACGTCAGAAGGTTGTTTTCCAATTCAGCAATTCTTTTTATTAATGTTCTCCTATTGTAAAGTTTTTAGTCTATAGTTCTTCCATTTTTGAGATTCTCATCTCGACATTATCCTGTTTCTCCATTGCAAATTTGCTTCATCTACACACACACAAGGTAAAGCCATTTCATTTTCTCTAAACTTGCGCCACTGGTGTTAGTATCGATATACTGTAGACACACTTCTTGTGGTAGAAATTTTCACAGAATTTGCTTAGAGTTCTCTTGCTTGAGGGTACACTCGGCCTCACTGTTCTGTTTGGTTTCTCTTCTTCCTGTTTTGTTAAATTATTTATATAGTTTACTGTTCTTATAATATTTTATTTTCCTTGTTTCCTTTCCTCACTGGGCTATTTTCCTTGTTGGGGCCTCTGGGCTTATAGCATCCTGCTTTTCCAACTAGGATTGTAGCTTAATAATAATAATAATAATAATAATAATAATAATAATGATAATAATAATAATAATAATAATAATGTAGTTTTATTTTCACTCATGTTCCTCCATAAGAAAAATAGTATTTTAGAGTTTTTACCTAGGGAATTAAAAGAGAACAACTCAGAGAGAGAGAGAGAGAGAGAGAGAGAGAGAGAGAGAGAGAGAGAGAGAGAGAGAGAGAGAGACGTATCGTCTACACTCTACACTCTAGCCGCTAGCATAACTCAACTTAGCATATATGTTGAGCAAGATTCGAAATTAAGCCTACATATAAATGTGTGCCTGATGCCCAAAAAAGAGTCAATAAAAAAGCCAAGAAATAACAAAAATTGCAAAATATCATGTACTGCTAAAAGTCAAAACTAGTAAGAATGACAAAGTTTTGATGTTTTCTTGCTATAATAGCAGAAATGACTTAAATATGAGAAAAATTAAAGGAAAACCATTCCGGTGTACCTGAACTGTGAGGAATGATTGCTGAGAAATTCACTCAATATTCCTCCTTTAAACAACTAATTTATATCTACTCTCGGGTTCCGGCTGAAAAAGCTTAGTGGTGAACTCTAGTTAAGATCATTAGAATTGCAAAATAAAAGGAGAGAGAATATCTAGGTTTACTCGAGTTTATCTAGATATCTTACGTGCAAGTGATATTATCTACATTATCAATTAAAAAGCCCTCATAATTGCAAGAAGATGAGATAATACTGTGACGGGCCGAGAGCAAGGTTGTGACTCAAAGGCAGGAAGCAATCAACTGAGTTGTTTATTATAGAACACTCTCCTTTATATACAAAATCTCAAGGCAACAAGCTTTTTCATGTTCACAAGACAGACAATGTTACAGAGGAAAACCGGAGACATGATTATTCAGGTTCTTTTTAGTGCGAGGGAAGAGCACAGATACAAGCATAATATATACAAAATAATTTATGTACGATCGTGTGACACACGGTTGGTACATGGCTCCCCCCCCTAAAAATTACATACTGTACATGTTAAATAGGGCGCCCTGATCTAGAGAGGCGAATTGTAGGCGGGTCATCTGGCAGAAGATAAGCAGGTTTTAGACGCTCAATGGAGACCCAGTCTTCTTTGCCACGAATGTTTAGTAGGAATGCTTTCGGACTGCGTCGGATCACAAGGAAAGGGCTCGTGTAAGGGGGCGTTAGCGGTTGCTTGCTAGTGTCGTTGCGCAGGAAGACGTGCGTTGCAGAGTGCAAGTCCGTTGGTATGTGATGCTTCGCTGGGGGCTTGTAAGTCTGGCGGCACGGAGTAAATTTTCCCACGACGTGACGTATGCGCTGGAGATCGTCGGAGGAGGTTGTAGAAGGAAAAAATTCGGCAGGGACGACCAACGGGTCGCCATACACCATTTCAGCTGCCGAGACGTCGAGGGCGTCTTTAGGAGTGGTCCTCAGTCCCAGGAGGACCCAGGGAAGCTGAGTAAACCAGTTGCAATCCTTGCAGCGGGACATCAAAGCTGCTTTGAGGGTGCGATGAAAACGTTCAACCATTCCATTGGCAGCGGGGTTGTAGGCCGTTGTCTGATGTAGGGTGATGCCCAGGAGATTCGCTAATGATGTCCACAATTGAGAGGTGAAAGTGGTTCCCCTGTCAGAAGTAATATGCTCAGGGATACCAAATCTTGAAATCCATCCAGAGAGTAAGGCAGATGTACATGAGGCGGACGTTGCAGTTTCCATGGGAATGGCTTCAGGCCAACGAGTGGAGCGGTCGATGACGGTAAACAGGTAACGATGTCCTTGTGATGTGAGTAGTGGGCCTACAACGTCGACGTGAATGTGTACGAAACGACGCTAAGGTTGAGGAAAGGTGCCCACTCCTGAATCCATGTGTCGATGTACTTTGGAAGTTTGGCAAGAAGTACAGGCGCGGACCCAATCCTTAGCATCCTTAGAAATGCCGTGCCAAATGAACTTTGCCTTCAGCAGCTGTGCAGTAGAACGGCACGAGGGATGTGAAAGGCCTGCCGTCGCATGGGAGCAGGAATCCAAGGTCGCGGTCTACCAGTACTGACGTCACAGAGGAGGATGGTGTTGGAGTCGTCGAGGGGGAAGTCTTCCCAACGGAGGGACGTACAGGATGTCCTACATGCTTGACACTCTGGATCCTGTCGTTGGGCTTCAGCCAGGGCATTGTAATCCAATCCCAGTTGAACGGCAGCCAACGTGTTTCTTGACAGGGTATCGGCAACGGGATTCATTTTCCCAGGGACGTATTGAAGGGTGCAATTGTATTCAGCCACGGCAGAGAGATGACGGCGTTGACGGGCGGACCAGGCATCAGACTGTCGAGTGAAGGCGTGCACCAGAGGCATGTGGTCTGTGCGAATGACGAAGGGCGTACCTTCTAAGAAATGGCAAAAGTGACGGACAGCCAAGTGCACCGCCAGCAATTCTTGATCGAAGGTAGAATAACCTGATTCCGCCTTGGACAGTTTTCTGCTGAAGAAGGCCAATGGGCGGGGCGAGCCGTTGACCACCTGCTCGAGTACTGCACCAATAGCGATGTCGCTGGCATCGGTGGAGAGAAGGAGAGGGGCATGTGGGATAGGAAAAGTGAGAGCCACAGCAGTTGAAAGGGCCTTCTTTGCATTGCAGAAGGCTGCTTCTTGAAGGGGACCCCACTTCAGGTCCTTTGGCTTACCCTTGAGGGAGGCGTAGAGGGGAGCAAGAGTGGCGGCAATGGCTGGCAGAAAACGGTGATAATAGTTGATCATGCCCAAGAATTCCTGCAGAGCTTTGACGGTCGAGGGCGCGGGGAAGTTCTGAACGGCTGCTACCTTCTCAGGGAGGGGATGGACTCCTTCAGGAGTGATGCGGTGCCCTAAGAACGACACTTCGTTGGCGCCAAAGGTACACTTGTCGTACTGGACTACAAGGCCATTTTGTTGCAGGCGGTCGAGCACGATGCGCAGGTGACGGAGGTGTTCCTCTTTTGAGGAGGAGAACACAAGTATGTCGTCCACATAACATACACAGAAAGGGAGGTGGCTGTAGAAGTCGTTCGTTGGGGCGCGAGCGATTGGTGGGTGGTGGGTGGCTTTGTCGCCGCTTCGACACGTCACGGGGTAGGCGTGTATGTCCTACGGCATTCATGTCAGCTTCAGTTGACGTTGAATAGGCATCCTCTTCGTCTGGGGTGGAGGCGTTGATGGAGGTCTGGAAGTGGCTGTCCATAAGGGGGTCGGCTTTGGTCATCAAGTCCTTTTTGGGTAAACTATCGACATCGGGTATGGCAGCGCGTATAGGTCCAGGTAAACGGCGTATCCAAAGGGCACGAAGTAGGTTCACCTCACGAGGAGAGCCGTCTGCGGCAGGTTGAAGGCGAGCGATACTGGTCATTTCCTTGAGGGCAAGCGAAGCCCTTTGGTCCCCCAACGGTTGTTGCGAGAGCTGAAAAAGCTTTGCTATACGGGCGGCTCGAGTACTGCTGCAGAAGGTATGTTTTGAGGGTGTCATACTCTATTGGGGTGTCTCCTTGTTCACAAAGCCAGTCGGATATTTCTGGGAAGGTGTCCTTGGGTATCGCCGCGAGAACATAATCTGCTTTGGTGGTTGAGCGAGTCACACCCTTGATGCGAAACTGGACTTCTGCGCGCTGAAACCAAGCAAACGCATCTCTGCTGGCAAACGATGAAAGTTTGAACGGGCCAGCCGCAGCACCAACTACCGTAGAGTCCGTCATAGTACCAACGATGGAAGGGCGAGGGGGGTGGGGGTGGAAGGCGGTGGGAGCGAGTCGACTTCCGGGTCACCAATGTGACGGGCCGAGAGCAAGGTTGTGACTCAAAGGCAGGAAGCAATCAACTGAGTTGTTTATTATAGAACACTCTCCTTTATATACAAAACCTCAAGGCAACAGGCTTTTTCATGTTCACAAGACAGACAATGTTACAGAGGAAAACCGGAGACATGATTATTCAGGTTCTTTTTAGTGCAAGGGAAGAGCACAGATACAAGCATAATATATACAAAATAATTTATGTACGATCGTGTGACACACGGTTGGTACAATACACAGGTTTACTCGAGTTTATCTGGATCTCTTACGAGTGCCTTAGTCTCTGTACCATGGTCTTCAACTGTCTTGGGTTAAAGTTCTCCTGCTTGAGGGTACACTCGGGCACACTATTTCATCTAATTTCTCTTCTCTTGTTTTGTTAAAGTTTACATAGTTTATATAGGAGATATTTATTTTAATGTTACTCTTCTTAAAATATTTTATTTTTTCTATTTTCCTTTCCTCACTGGGCCATATTCCCTGTTGGAGCCCATGGGCTTATAGCATCCTGCTTTTCCAACTAGGGTTGTAGCTTGGCAAGTCATAATAATAACAATAATAAGTAATGATATCTGCATTATCATTTGCCTAATGTATACGCAGACTGAATTATGTTATGGTTACTTTATTGTTGTATTATGTTTTATGTTTATTATTCAACCGGGAGCCTTCCTATTGTCAACACTGTCGCCATGAAAGAAAGTGGATGTGTTTTTTAAATTGTTTTCACACCTACTAAGGATGAGTTTAGATTGAAATAATTTCTAAGACAATTTTTATAATTAATTTCCTTCGAATAATTCTTATAAAAAGGTTAACTAAGGATGGGCATATTTCTTTGTTGCCTGACTCTTGAGACAAACAAGAGATGATCAGCGTTTATTCAGTTAGACTAGATCCAAGAAGGGACTCCACACATTATTGGTGGCTTTAATGTGTCAGTCTCTCTCAAAGGGCAGATTCATGGATGCTTTTGCAAGATTCAAGAACACACCTAAACTTTCGAGAGAAAATAGAACGAATTAATATATCGTAAGAAAATCTGATTATTGGGAAAATAACCGCATCAACAAAAAGATATCACGGCTTTAGGATACTGGCAACCACTCATTCGAGTCACCAATACTCCTCTTAGCCTTTCACCCATGCTGGCTGCTGCCACTCCAGTGCCGCTGTCCCACTGACACTACACCATCAACATTCCCTTCTTTCTCTTTATTACCCAACTCCTCCTCTAACCAGTCTACCATTCCTCCAACATCTAGGATGTATAATGCTACACCATTAACAGCGATGTTATTTTAGGAATGGACGTCCATCACTCTACTTCTTTCCTAATGGGGTATAAATTGAGCATTTGGTGGTTACACCCATATTTTATCCCTGATTTTAACAGCTGCAGGCCCTTCCATCTCCCTGATATATATAACTGTTGAACTAGGGTGACACCATTCATACTGGGACACTGGCTTTGAGGGGCAGGTCCTTTATCCTGTCACGATATATTTGACATGCTATACCAGAAAACCATCTCAATCAAGGAGATCTGACCTTCTTCAGTTTAGGCCTTGATCTTCTTATGGTGCCTCTCGATATTACCTTTTCCCCTCTTCCTTTAAGCTATTTGAAAGACTGCCTAGCAATTCGATTGTTAGCATCTCCTTGAGAGCATCTGAAAGAAAGGAGGTACTGTTGTCCATCAACGCTTTGTCCACAGTCCCCCTCACAATATAAAGCCCATTTTGCACAACTGCAATTTCGAGCTACACGTTCAATCACAGTTCTCTCCTCCATCTTGTCATTTTGCCGAGCCCATGATCAATCATTGAAGGAAACAGACTTTGCTGATATTGTATTATGTCTACAGCTAGCCTCTTCCATTTGGGTTTTACCCAAATCTCTTTTGCCTCTTAGACCAAAGGTGACGGGTCAATCAATTAGTACTTGTTACAGCTTCTGACTACTCACTGCGCAGTTTCCCTTGTGATACCAAAATCACTGTTCCTATGATGATCTTAGAACAAACAAGGTTTCAGACCAAACAACGAATTTCTTTCTTATCATCCATGATTTATTACACATGTCGTCAGGTCTTGTAGATCCTGCAATATTTGTCAGAAAACTGTAAAGTACCAGTGAGAAAGACGCTGTTATTAGAGGAGCCAGTCAAGAGAGTAGCAGTGGGTCTATAGGGCCTTTATCTCCACTGTCAGAAAGGGATTACAAGTATATTATGATAATGGAGGATTTTCATATATTTAGAGGCAGAGGCACAATCGATGGTAGAAAACGAGCTTGGAATAGAAGCTCTATTTGAATTTGAATTTAGGTAAGATTCTCGAAAGAAACTCTCATCTTCATATGATCATCTTGACAGGTTATATGAAATTCAACAGCAAAACAAAGGGTTTGTTAAAACATAAAGAGATTTGACAAACAACGTCAATGATCTCGTGGATAAAAGGGGTTAGTCAAATGCATAAAATTCAACAGGAACTTTTGGCGAAGGGTCTTCTTGATTGTCTCATAAATTAGGGGGTTTAGTCAAACAAGTGGATGACGATCAGTTGAATAGTGATCGACGTCTATAAGGTTTTGATATCAAAATAATGATATCAAAATGACAACAAACTCCACATACACACCTGAATGATCTAGAATCGAGCAAACTGTATCTAATTTAAAGGGAAATGTGGCCGCATATTAACACCTTTGACTCACGTGTTATAGATCCCAATGGCCAAGGCGCACTCCAAACTGGGTGCTTCCTGAGGTCAATTGTAGTTCATTTGAGTCCGCTTTTGAGATTCCCCTTGTAACAACTGTCATTAGGATAAAGGGAGCCCCGTTGATGCTACAGGTAGGATTTTTAATTTCTTCCTCTTCCGGATACACGAGACAAGGGGGGAAGCTGTTCACAGAATACGGGCCATATGGGTCCCCAACTTATTTCAACATTCAACTCAGCGCTATCGTCGTAGAGTGGGCAGTTTGCAAGGGAGAGGTCTTCCACGTCTGCCCAAACAGCAGAAAAAGGGGATACATCCTTCAAGGTCTATTCAGTCTTAAGGTACCATATCGGGATCAGAAAACATGATTATTCTATCTGTAGAAGTAGAGATCTTATCGGGTGTCTCTACAGAATACAAGGAGTAATCTTGCGGCTCCAGAGGAATGCACCGAAGAATAGAACCTGTGTGGCATATACAATAATTGATTTAGTGAAAGAAAAATCGGCGAAGGTAATGCATGGCAATCAATGAATTTTCTAGCGAAACAAAATTGAAGGTCATGTGGAGAGATATGAATAAAATAACATAAATTCTAATGTATAATTTGCAACCAAAATAAGAAAAAAATATTTCTTCTAGAATACGCTGCTCAATGAAATAGGAACCGTCTACTGTTGTCATGAACAGATATCTCAATAGACAGGATAGAAATCGGAAAAGAGTAACTAACCTACAGTATCCATGAGATAAAATAGAAATTAAAATACAGATAGAAATAGAAAGTGAAGATAATTCTTCTCAGTAGTTATTAACCCATACACGAAATAATTCAGCCATACATGGCTGAGGACTATGAAGCGCAAAGTCTGAGATGATGAATGGAGAAGTATTGAATTAAAAGCTGAAGGTAGAGACGACTGGGGAAATCTAACCAAGGCCCTTTGCTTCAATAGGCGTAGTAGGAGATGATGATGATGACGATGTCACTAAACAATTAACACGGGGAGTGAGGTGCAAAGGAAGAACACATTATGAACATGATGATGATGATGAGGATGGCGATGTCACTGAACAATTAACACGGGGAGTGAGGTGCAAAGGAAGAACAAATTATGAACATGATGATGATGATGAGGATGGCGATGTCACTGAACAATTAACACGGGGAGTGAGGTGCAAAGGAAGAACACATTATGAACATGATGATGATGATGGAGTGAGGTGCAAAGGAAGGACACATTACGAACATGATGAGGATGATGATGATGACGATGTCACTAAACAATTAACACGGGGAGTGAGGTGCAAAGGAAGAACAAATTATGAACATGATGATGATGATGATGACGATATCACTAAACAATTAACACGGGGAGTGAGGTGCAAAGGAAGAACAAATTATGAACATGATGATGATGATGATGACGATATCACTAAACAATTAACACGGGGAGTGAGGTGCAAAGGAAAAACAAATTATGAACATGAATTAAAAATTGAACAAAGATTACCTGAACGAATGGAAGTTATAAAGAGAACCAAATGCTGCACATTAAAAGTAACGAATTATACTTATGACTGATGAATTAAAGAGGTTATGAACAAAAAAAATATTCATATCATATTGCTGACTAGACATAGATAAGAAATAACACAAACAGTAAAATTTGAAATTGTGTTCGATATGAAAAAGGAGATAACAGATATGCATTGTTCGATATGAAAAAAAGAGGTAACACATATGATTTGCAGACAAAAGCAGTTCATCATGTGGTATATAGGCTACATCATAATCACCCACTACCTTGCTTGATCACAAAAACAGCTAAACTCCGTGCACGTGTGCGGTGGTAGGGGGACAAAAAAGAAAAGAAAAGAAAAGAAAAAGAACCAAAACAAACAGGGAAATGGCTGCATTGTTTCGATAGTAGGACTCAAACGTGCCTTATCAAGGTGCAATCGGTACAATATCTTTGTTTTTTTTCTTTTATTATCTAGCTATCTGTTACACTCATAATCTGTGTCAATGAGATAAACAAGGGGGAGATTATAATGAGTTGGACTTCACTCTCAGAGAGCCTGAGTAAGAGGCTTTGCACTCCATTGTAACTCGTTTTTAGTGAAGTGAAAAAGAAACACCAACGGATATCTACTAATAAAGGCTGCTGTCCCAATTAGTAAATATATATAAAAAGTATAACATAAAAGGCATAGATTAATTTTTTTTTTCTAGATAAGTAAGGAGAAAAGGGGTAAAGAATTTGTGGAAAAATTAATTGGACGAGTCAGATATTTTTAGAATTAGATATCGAGACACAACTGATTTTGATTTCATGAGAAACTCGTTGCTGGGCAAAATCAAGTCCTCTCACGTCGATTTAGCGGGCCTATTGAGTTCTCTTTAGATTTTGTAGAGGGAGAATTTCCTTTAAAATGTTTCTTTGCGAAGAAGAGATCACTGGTGCTGAGCAAAATACCTGAGAGAGTTCGGCTTCATAGAGTCTAGAAGTTTTTCTTCAAATAATTTTTTTTTTTGCTCTAAAGCTATCATAAGAATTTCCTCCTGGAGATATCTTGATATCATTAGAGACTTGGATCAAAGGCAGCAACAGCGTGGCCACCGAGAGATTGAATCCCTAGGGGGCCGTGGCTACAGGTGCTGTACCTGGAACGGAAATACAGAAATCGGTACCTACGGTTGACACTTTATCACTTCGGACCACTTGCGTGATCATAGTAATGGCTTTAAGTAGGTCACGATATAGTTAGGTTCTCTTGATTATTCTATTAATTAATTTTGTCTACTTTAAAACATGTTTTCATCATTCTAATTCTTCCTTTTGCCAAAATAAACATTAAACTCTAGATACCTTAGATTACTAAAATGTTTAATAAACTTTTTAAGTGTAGTTGATTGTTGATTGTTTTATATATTTCCATTATATTTCGAAGTGAATTATTTATATAATAAATGTCTTAGGGTTGCGGTGGCCTATGGGAAACGTCCCTACCTGGCGATCGTCAGACTGGGGTTCGAGTCTCACTCAAACTCGTTTGTTTCTTGTGACTTCACCATCCTTGTGAGCTAAGGATGCGGGGTTTGAGGGGAGGCTATAGGTCTACCTGCTGAGTCACCAGTAGCCACTACCTGGCCCTTACCGGTCCTAGCTTGAGTGGAGAGGGGCCTTTACACATGGTCAGTCTCTAGGGCATTGTCTTGCTAGACAGGGCAATGTCACTGTCCTTTTCCTCTGTCATTCATGAGTGGTCTTTAGAACTTCAAAAGAGAAGCATAGTTGAAGACTTGGCACGAAATTTCACAGGGCAGAGAGAATGGAGACATTTCAATAGACTCCGAAGGATTAGACTTATAACGAAGATTCCTACTTCATAATACGGGTGATCGGTTCTGCTATGTTATCTATAGTTTCCCTCTTTAATGTGATTAGAAAGAAAAATATTTCTCTCGTCACGTTTTATCGTCTGACCGGGGATCAAGTCATAGAAGGTCAAGACATTAATTATCAAAGATAATTTCTCGCAACTCACTTGATAAGGCTTATATCTTAGTTCACTGACTTTATATTTGTTTCTTAATTATTTTGCTTCACTAAAATGGAAATTCATTGTTTCGTTATATCTTTACACTTAGGTAGATTAACAGAGTACGCAGAGTTCTATAAAAAGAAATCCTATGTATTCTAAAGTATCTGATCATTTTAGACGTAAGAATATATAAAAGATGAAATTATTTTCCTATTCTTTGATAAAAGAAGATAATAGCATTATATAAAAAAATCTAAAGGAACATAAAGACTAGAACACAAATTATCACAAGAAAGAATAAAACTAACTTGAAAACACACATACACACACACACACACACACACACATATATATATATATATATATATATATATATATATATATATATATATATAATATATATATATATATATATATATATATATATATATATATATATATATATATATATATATATATATATACATATATATATATATATATATATATATATATATATATATATATATATATATATATATATATAAACGATGCATGTAAAAGTAAGGTCTTATCTCTACGATAAAGAAGAAGCAAAGCAGAGTTAGGGATCACAGGTGACATTCTTTAAGTGAGTATCCTTAGATAAAAATTAGACAACATTCTAAGGCCAAGTAGAATGAAAAGACATTGACCTTTTAAATCTCTTTACAAAGGTTAAATATACAGTTATACTTGATTCTTCAAAAAAGAAAAAAAAAACTATTGACAACGCATTTTAGGAAGAATACTGGGAAATATTCGAAAATGTGTTCATTATTATTATCATTATTATTATTATTATTATTATTATTATTATTATTATTATTATTATTATTATTATTATTATCATTATTATTATTATTATTATTATTATCTTGGAAAAGCAAGATGCTATAATCCCAAGGGGTCCAACAAGGAAAAATAGCCTAATGAGTAAAGGAAATAAGGAAATAAATAAACGATATGAGAAATAATGAAAAATTAAAATAAGATATTTCAAAAACAGTAGCAACATCAAAACACATATTTCATATATAAACTATAAAAAGACCTATTTGCTACAAGTTTGAACTTTTGAAATTCTACCGATTCAACTACCCGATTAGGAAAATCATTACAACTTAGTCACAGCTGGGAGATCAGACAGGAGAACAATACTCGAAACGAGGTAGAATGAAAGAATTAAAACACTTCAGAATAGACTGATCACCAAAACTCTTAAAAGACTTTCTTAATTAGCCAATTTTTGTACATTTGAAGAAGATGCACATCTAAAGTGTTTCTCAAAGTAATTTTGCTGTCGAGAATCACACCTAAAATTCAAGTCATACAGAGTTAAAGAAACATTATCAATGCTGAGTTCTAGATGTTGAGGAGCCACAGTCCTTGACCTACTTTGAGTTTTCTTAGGATTCAACTTCATACCTCATAAATTGTACCATGCATTAATTTTAACTAGATCTCTATTAGGGGATTCAGCAACTTGGATCTATATTCAGAAGATGGAATTGATGCAAAGAGAGTAGCTTCACCTACATATGAAACAAGATTGTTTTCTAGGCCAAACCACATGTCATATGTATATAATATGAAAATTAATGGGCCAAGAACACTACCCTGGTTAACACCAGATATCACATTCCTATACTCACTATGGTGGCCATCAACAACTTTCCGTGATTTATTACTTGAAAATTCAATAATGATGCTAAGAAACGACTCGCCCACTCCAACTGTTCGAGTTTGAAAAGAAGGGCTTCGTGACTAACACGGTCAAAGGTAGTACTAAAATCAAAGCCAAACATACGAACTTCCTGACTACAATCAAGGGATCTCTGTACAGCATTGGTGATTGTAAGAAGGGTATCACATACTCCAAGGCCTTTACGAAAACCAGAAAGATGCAGAGATAGGGAACCCTTTTTTGGATGAAGGCCATCTTGTAATTCCACAATGTTCCTTAAGGCCGCATAGAATTTTGTTGGTTATTTTATCCTCCAAGTAATTTATTAGTAATCTAAAGAAAGAGCGACAAGTTTATAAGAATTTAAAGCATCACAATATCAAATATTTTAATTAAGTACTTTTTATACAAGTAATCAGGAAATGAATTATATTTAAAACTAAATTTTAAAATATTTCATTCGAATTTGGGTAGTTTTCAAACTACCATAAGTAAATGAATAATATCGAAAGCATGTCATTTTCAAATTAATTTAGTTAAGCAAGTAGGTTTTTTGTATTGAATTGATAAATAAAACAATATTAATCTTTTGGAATAGATAGCTTATAAATATCAACAATATAACCTTTTCAAATATTTTATATGGCAAGTAGGTACGTTTTAAACAATCACATCTCATAAAAATGCAACATCCCAGTAAAAAAATTAGCTGTTTTCATTGAAAAAATCAATTATTTACTTTCTTAAGATGTTCAATAAATCCCTTGTTTTTAGCCATCATAGCTGGAATACCATCAGTGCATAACCTATTATAATAAGGAAGTAAAATTTAGTCCTCCTTTGTGACATTGCTTATTGAAGGAGTTAAAATGTCTGTTCCTCTTATCCTTGCGTTAAGGTTACTTAAGGGAAGCTGGTTTTCATACAATCAAAACTCATTAGTGAAAGCACAAATATAATATTTTTATGCCAAAAATCTGGAACCTGTTGACTCATCTATAATTAATATAGATCACAGTGAGGAGATGGACAAAACAGGAACTCTCTCTCGTCCAACATACGTTAAATCACTCACTCATTGCGACTAGCATTTTTCCTTGTCAGCTACAACAGCTGTTGCAGCTGACAAGGAAAAACTGCTAGTTGTATTAAGTTAGGATTCATTGAATTCATGGAAAAATTGCTTCCATTCTCTGGGAGATACATCACTGAACACAACTTTCCTATTGTCTGTGTGTACATATTTGTATGTGTGTATATACACTAGAATGATTTCAAACACAAAATATTCACTGTCAAAGCAGAAATATACTATACATACTGTACATATATCAAAGGCCGTAGAAGGCCGCACTTGATGGTCTAGAAGGCCATATGCAGCCTTAAGGCAGCAGGTTCCCCATCCCTGAGTCACTGTAGCCTAATGTCTTAAGGTTTAGATCAAGATATCCTCATTCTGCGTCCATTGGGATGGCCCCTGACTGGACGACGGCAAGTATAAAAACGAAGTTAATCGTGTGGAAACTATAGTTACTAAGCATTATATGGATACACATTACACTTTATATATTAAAATTATTAGAATAAATAAATGTATCCCATTTCAGGTCACATGTTTATATGGTTTGGGATTGGCCTTGAATGTTTGACAAAAAACCAATGCAAAGAAATTAGAAAACGATGGAATGGAAGGTAGCATTAGTAAAAAAAATAAGCATACGACTTTTTCAAGTGCTGTCCTGGTAGAAAAGCACAAAGGATACTGTGAGACTTGGAACAATTTAATGTTTTAAGAAGATCAGCAAACTAATCTGATCATCAGTAAAATTTGCATCTTGTGAGCGATACCGACAGAGTCCTCAATATTTGAATCCGCGTAAGTGTATGTTGGTGCTCTTACCAACATTAATCTTTGAGTGTGCACATTCATTTATGCGAAGTAACGGTGATAAAACATGGCTCCTCAGTGTGACAAATTATTGAAAGATTTATGAGCGATAGAGATAGCCTACAAGTGGTGACAATCTGAATTTTGAGTCTTATTTATCATTCATGCTCTGTACCCAGATTTATCATTATTGTCTTACTTTCCTCCAGAATATGATCTTTTGTAATGTGAAGTGTATCCATTAGTTTTATGGTTATGAGCGCATCAAGGAGGTCTTCTGAAATTCTCCTTCCTTAAACCCCTACAAATTTACATCAGATATCATAAACGGTAGAAATCGAAACATCTGGTGGTAATGATTATACCGCAACTATATACATAGCATTGAGAAGTACACTGGGTTGGATTGAAAGGTCTCTCATCAGTTTTCCTATACCCCAGATTCGTGTACAGGATGGCAGAAGAGATGCAGCAAATATTATATGGACCTCCTGCTGTTCCAAATTTTAAGCACAGAGGTTTTGAATTTTATATCTCTATTCAAGAAGAAGCAAATGATGACTGGTCCATCTAAAGGGGACTGATTACCCTCTACTGCACGACCAACAACGTAATAGTTTCTGCAGTTTTAGAATGATGACTGGTATGTGACCCACAGGGTACAGGTGTTCACTTTAGCTGAGAGTATTTGTGCATGCACCATAGCTACAGGTAAAAAAGTTCATGATCATCATCTACTTCTATGACAATTGACGCAAAATTCCTCGGTTAGATTTCGCCCGTCGTCTCTATCTTGAGTTTTTAAATCAATACTTCGCCATTCATCATCTCCTACTTCACGCTTCATAGTCCTCAGCCATGTAGGCCTGTGTCTTCCAACTTTTCTAGTGCATTGTGAAGCCCAGTTGAAAGTTTGGTGAACTAATCTCTCTTGGGGAGTGTTTTGTAATGAGCTCATGAATCTCTAATATTTGGCCCAAAAATTTCAGCTTAAAGTGTACTACACACATTTCTATCCAGTTAATGGAGTTAATCAGATTTTCTGTTGGTAAGCTTCTACAACTGACGATGCTCCATACTGATAAAGGGAGATTATCAACCAAAAAAGTGGAAAAGGACAACACAGGACCTGAGGCATGACCATTAAACCAAGTAATTCATTAATTACAGTTTTCATAAGTGCAACATTTTACATTTCAAGAAATCTAAAACAGAAAACATTAGTTTGGAGTAACTCTAATTATTGGTGATTGCTAATATTAATTAAGTGTAGAGTTACCCCTGTACGTTAACTGCTTAAAGGAGACCTTAGATGTGATCGCCTAATGATTTTGATGGAGTGCAGACTCATATTCCACTTATAGATCAGTTCTAAATCTTTGTTAAAGCTAGCAGCTAATCTGTTGATAATTTAGAAACAACAAATAACTGCTGTAGCCAGTACTATGTGTCCAAACAAACAGTAAATTCGTCAGAAAAGGCCCCGAAATATAATATTAAAGAATAATAGATATTAGATAGGACAGGTTTAGACTTAGTAAGAACACCATCATGACTCTTCTATTTTGGGTGATTTTTTTTTTCTTTTTTTTTGCATTTAGATTAGTGATACTTGTACAAAGAGGACGAACCTGTTGTTCTCTTTTTCACTATTCTATTTTGTTAACAAAGTTGATAAGCTTATTACCTCTTTCTTATCATGGACAAAGTCGTGTTTAAAGACGATCACAGACTTACGTATTCTAAGAAGCAGGAGACATTATCTTTGGAAAAGAAATAGATCTGAATTGACTTGGAATACCTACAGTTTACACAGTTATAAGACCTTACTTGGAGAGTTTATCCTTCAGCTTAAGATTAGTATAATTTTCTTTAAAAGAAACCGTCTCTTGTATAACTCAAGAACTTGAATGTTGGGCTACATTCAAGTCAATATTATTTGATGTAGACTTGACATTCCTTCTTAGCTTAATACATGACAGCTCTGTTATTCATTGTCCAAAAGAGAATACTATCTTTTTGAGTTATTTATTTGACAGTAAGCAATAAGAAAGTCTATTTTATTCATTCCTCTTTTCCTAACACTAATAAGTTTGGTTATCTTTCTGGTGTCATGATATTAACTTTCAAGACCTTGATGCTTATGGAAGTGTAGACCCAATTGGTATGTTTCCTTTTTTGTAAGCTTTCAGTGATTTTTCATAGGTTAGAAAGAATTTGTTCTTTTTATAGGCCCTACTTGTTAGATAATTTTCAGTAATATTATATTAGGTAAATGTGGTTATATCTATAGTTTAACCCATGACCCAATTTCCAGTAAGCTCGAATTCATATGCTGAAATAGATAGTCTGTTCCTTAATTTGTAGTTTAGCTTTCATAAGGGCCTAGGGGCTTATAATGCTCTCCGTACAATTTATGGTATTGCACATAAATCCCTTGATTTAGGTCACGAAGTTGTATGATGGGTCTAGATTTCATTGCTGTTTTTGACCATGTTAATTTTGAAGACGTTGTTTTCAAAATTAAACACATGAGAGTTAGTGGGTCATTCCTTAGTATCATTACTAACATTTTAACTAATAGATCACAATGAGCATTGATTACAACAACGCAATATCTGGTGTTCCTCAAGGTAGTGTTAATTAACCTCTTATATTATATAGCCTAAATATGATATGGGGTTTGACCTTGATATAAAACTTTGTTGCTTATGCAGATGATGTTACTCTCTTTGCATTAACCATATCTCCTGAGTGTAGACTTCTGGTTGAGGAATTATTTAACAGAGTTCTAGTTTTAAATGAATAAAATGGGTAATACAAATTAGACGAATAAAGTTAAACTCTAGCCATACTAGAGGTATGACTGTCAGGAGGTCAAGGAAACATGATCCTTTCCACCCATATCTTTTCATCAATAGTGTATCTTTAAATATATACATTTCATTCAAAATTCTAGGTGTGAATCTTCGTTACAAATTTACCTTTGAGAAACACATCTAGAGTATCTTCTTTAATTGCACAAAATACTATTATATCAAGAGCATCTTTCAAGATTTTTTGAAGACATGTCTATCCCGAGGAAATGTTTTAATTCTAAAATGTTTGCCCTGTTGCGAAAACTTTCTCCTGTATTATCTTCATCAGTTGACTCTCATCTGAACTTGTTGGACAAAAGCTTTCTATATCGAATTCCTTATCCACGATCTATTCTATAAGGATGAAAAATCTTCAATGGCATTCCCAAAGAGTAAATTGGATAATGGTGCCAAAGTTTAATATCTAAATTCTAGATATTAAACTCTTCCACTGTCATGGGTTAGAGATCTCTTGCTTGAGGGTACACTCGGCACACTATTCTATCTTATTTCTCTTTCTCTTGTTTTGATAAAGTTTTTATAATTTATAGAGTGATATTTATTTTAATGTTGTTACTCTTCTTAAAATAGTTTATTTTTCCTTGTTTCCTTTACCCGCTGGGCTATTTTCCATATTTCGGTAGTAGGTTGACCAGGGCACAAGCCACCCGTTGAGATACTACCGCTAGAGAGTTATGGGTTCTTCTGGCTAGTCAGACAGTACTAGATTGGATCCTTCTATCTGGTTACAGTTCATTTTCCCTTTGCCTACACACACACAGCGAATAGTCTGGCCTATTCTTTACTTATTCTCCTCTGTCCTCATACACCTGACAACACATATTACCAAACATTTCTTCTTCACCCAAGAGGTTACTGCACTGTAATTGTTCAGAGGCCACTTGCCTCTTGTTAAGGGTAGAAGAGACTCTTTAGCTATGGTAAGCAGCTCTTCTAGGAGAAGAACACTCCAAAATCAAACCATTGTTCTCTAGTCTTGGGTAGTGTCATAGCTTCTGTACCATGGTCTTCCTCTGTCTTGGGTTAGATTTCTCTTGCTTGAAGGTACACTCAGGGACGCTGTTCTATCTTATTTCTCTTCCTCTAGTTTTGTTAATGCTTTTATAGTTTATATGGGCATGCTCTTCGCACTCCCCAAGAAAAATTACGTTCAGCTGGGCTCCACAATGTACTAGAAGAGTTGGAAGACCCAGGCCTATATGGCTGAGGACTATGAAGCTCGAAGTAGGAGATGATGAATGGAGAAGTGTTGAAGATAGAGACGATTGGCGAAATCTAACCGAGGCTCTTTGCGTCAATAGGCGTAAGAGGAGATGATGATGATATAGGAGATATCTGTTTTAATGTTGGTACTCTTAAAAATTTTATTTTACCTTGTTTCCTTTCCTCACTGGGGTATTTTCCCTGTTGGACCCCCTGGACTTATAGCGTCCTGCTTTTCTAACTAGGGTTGTAGCTTAGCAAGTAATAATAATAATAATAATAATAATAATAATAATAATAATAATAATAATAATAATAATAATAATAATAATAATAATAATAATAATAAAGATTTATCATCATTCAGACCATCCTTTGCATTCAGATTTCCCTAGACTATGCCATCACTTAAAATTAAATTTCATTTTAGAAGTTTCGTTGTGGCTGAAATCAAATAGCTGAATCGGGGAACTTCAAACTTCACAGAAATGCTTTTCTGTTGAGTAGATTTATATGTTATTTATCTATTTATAATTGCTATTTACCAGCCATCCGTTGAGATACTACCGCTGGAGAGTTATTTGGGTCCTTGACTGGCCAGACAGTACTACATTAGATCCCTCTATCTGGTTACGGCTCATTTATTCTTTGCCGACACATAAAAAGAATAATCTGGCCTATTCTTTACATATTCTCCTCTTTCCTTATACACTTGACAACCCTGAAAACACCAAATTATTCTTCCTCAGGCAAAGGGTTAACTACTGCACTGGAATTGTTCAGTGGCCACTTTCTTCTTGTTAAGGGTAGAAGAGACTCTGTAGCTATGGTAAGCAGCTCTTCTAGGAGAAGGACATTCCAAAATCAAACCATTGTTCTCTAGTCTTGGGTAGTGCCATAGCCTCTGTACCATAGTCTTCCATTGTCTTGGCTTAGAGATCTCTTCCTTGAGGGTACACTTAGGCACACTATCCTATCTTATTTCTCTTCATCGTTATTTTCAAGTTTTTATAGTTTATATATGACAGATTTATTTTGATATTATTGTTCTTAAATTTCTCTTGAAGTTTTCCTTATTTCCTTTCCTCACTGTGCTATTTTTCCTGTTGGAGCCCTTGGGCTTATAGCATCCTGCTTTCCAAAATAGGGTTGTAGCTTAGCAAGTAATTATAATAATGATAATAAATATATATGTAATTTCTACAGCTCATTCTTTAATTCTCAGTTTCTTTTCCACATTGAGCTACTATAACTATTTTGAGCCTTGGAATTTCAGTATTCTGGTGTTCAAGTAGGGTTGCAGTTTAGCTTGCAATAATAATAATAATAATAATAATAATAATAATAATAATAATAATAATAATAATAATAATAATAGCAATACAGTAATAATAATAATAAAAATAATAATAATATAAATAATGATAATAATAATAAAAATAATAATAATAAAAATAACGATAATAATAATAATAGTAATAATAATAATAACAATGATAATAATAATGATAATGGTAACAACAACAACAACAACAATAATAACAGTAATAATAATAATGATAATGATAATAATAATGATAATAACAACAACAACAACATCATCAACAACAACAACAATAATAATAATAATAATAATAATAATAATAATAATAATAAGAACAACAACAACAACAATAATAATAATAGTAATAATGATAATAATAATGATAATAATAATAATAACAACAAGAACAACAACAGCAACAACAACAACAACAACAATAATAATAATAATAATAATAATAATAATAATAATAATAATAATAATAATGATATGGTTGATAAAACCAGAGATTTTCATTTCCTAGACATTTCTTTATTGATTGATATTTCTAGGGGATATATTGTAATATGTAATAAATTTTCAATACTATTTGATAATGTATTTCACCTTATTTTAGCCATAATCTATTTTCTTGTTCCAGGACTTTTCAATCAGTTTTATAAAGTCTTATTAATCTGTCGTTAACATCTTTTGTCTAGATCTAAAGTGTTTTTTTCTGTAGATTTATCACCAACAAAAGCCCATTGCACTCAAGTTTTCCTAAAAAAAATAATGTCATTTTCTTATTGTCTTTATTTTGTCTCTTGGTATTTATTAAAAGCTTTTTTTGCTATATCTATACAGGGTATAGATTTTGTAATTTTTCCTACCTTCCATATTTTCAAATGGCTACTTTTTCTGATGTGCCATATCTTTCCATGGACACATCCTTTACTTTAATTACCACAAAATCAATTATTGCATCACAAGTGTAAAACAAATATGTATGTAAACACAGAATTATATATATATATATATATATATATATATATATATATATATATATATATATATATATATATATATATATACAGTCAAACCTCTAGCTACGAAAGGATCGGCTTACAAAATTTTCACTTTATGAAAGGAGATGCGAAGAATTTTACGACTCGGATCACGAAAAATGTTTCGGACAACGAAAGGCAGTACGGAACAGGAGCCCGACCGTATTCGAGATGGATTTTAAAATTCACACGCCACCAGCCCGTAAACTCGCTACCATCCTCTTATGTTCCCATTGGTTATCTCCCTACTCGGATGCTAGTTACCACCATGAGATCCTGCGCTCCTATTGGTCGGCATCTACTGTACTATATCCCATCGAGCATATACGCATTGGCGTTCCTATGTCTTTTTGTTCCAGCAGCGGTATCGTATGCATTGATTTAGTGTTTGTGATTTTGCTTTCGTAACAATTTTACATTATGTATTGTTATCGTATGTGATACTTACAATACATCATTGGCCATGGGTCTCAAGAAAGTCGCTGATGTCAAGGGAAAGAAGAGGATGATGCTTTCTAAGGAGAAGAAGATGGAAATAATCAAGAAATACGAGGCTGGCATGCGGTTAAGTGTATACGCGAAGGAATATGGCTGAAATCCTTCTACGATAGGAACGATCCTGAAGCAAAAGGAAGCTATCAAAGCAGCAATACCTTCTAAGGGCGTGACTGTTTTCTCCAGCAAAAGGAACTACCTCCACGATGAGATGGAGAGACTGCTGCTTGGCTGGATAAAGGACAAAGAAATGGTTGAAGACACTATCACCGAAGCAATAATCTGCCAGAGAGCCAGCGCCATTTGCGGTGATCTCGTGCTTGCTCAGGCCGAAGCCGACGCAGGAGAAGGAACATCGATGCAGGAACCCCCAGAGTCCAAGGCTTCTCGTGGGTGGTTTGAAAAATTTAAGAGACGCTCAGACATTCATTCAGTGGTGTATCATGGGGAGGCTGCAAGCTCGGACACGAAAGCGGCCGAAGCCTTTGTTAAGACGTTCGACGAGTTGACTGTCTGGGAAGGCTACAGTCCCCAGCAAGTCTTCAATTGCGACGAGACTGGGATTTTTTGGAAAAAAAAATGCCTCGTCGAACGTGCATCATGGCAGAAGAAAAGAGGCTACCTGGGCATAAGCCTATGAAGGACAGGTTTACCCTTGCACTCTGTATAAATGCCAGTAGGGATTGCAAGGTGAAACCCCTGCTGTTGTATCATTTTGATACTCCTTGAGCCTTCAAGACCCACAAAGTCACTAAGGAACATATAAACGTGTTGTGGAGGGCTAATGGAAAAGCCTGGGTAACAAGACAATTGTTTATCAAATGGATAAATATTTGTTTTGGGCCGACTGTGAAAAAGTATTTGGAAGAGAAGCGCCTCCCTGTGAAATGCCTGCTGGTGCTGGACAATGCCCCTGCTCACCCTCCTTCCCTCCATGAAGATATTGCAGCACAATATTCCTTCATCAAGATTCTCTATCTTCCACTGAACACCACCCCTCTCCTCTAGCCCATGGACTAGCAAGTGATTTCAAACTTCAAGAAGCTTTATACGAAATATCTCTTCAAGAGATGTTTCAAAATCTTTGAGAGCACAAACCTTACCCTTCGTCAATTTTGGAAGGAGCATTTTGATATTGTCATATGCCTCAAAATGATCAATCAAGCTGGGCAGGAGGTTTTGAGGCACACCTTGAACTCTGCTTGGAAGAAGCTGTGGCCTGATGCTATCTCCTTACGTAATTTTGAGGGCTTCCACGCAGACCAAACTGAAGACGATTTCAAAAATGTTGACGATCCTGAACCTGTCGCTCAATCTGAAGTTGCCGAGATTGTTACACTTGGGAAGTCCATGGGTTTAGAAGTTGATGAGGCTGACATTAATGAGCTTATCCAGGAGTACCAAGAGGAACTTACAATGGATGACCTTAATGAGTTGGAGGCCATGCGAGTGAACGTCGTTCAGGAAGAGTACAGCGGGCGGGGGAAGGATGACCCGCTGACAACGACAGAAATTAAAGAGGGTCCAGATGGCTCCTTTAAAATACTGGCTCTCGTAGAAAAGAGACACCCAGAAAAAATTCTCACAGGTTGTGCGCTTGAGTACTGTAATGACGTTTTTCTGAGTTATTTCAGGAAAATTTTAAGAAGCAGGGAGAAACAAGCTTCTTTGGACGAATATTTTAGTAAGGCGCCTTTGGTAGAAGCAGGCCAAGTGTCAGCTAAGAAACGAAAGAGAAGTGGCAGTGATTGAGAAAATATGTAGTGCAATTAAATTTAGTAAGAAAATGTAAAGTAAAAAATTAGAGAAAGGAGAAAAAAAAATGAAATTTTATTTCAAATTTATCATAAAGTTAAGTGTTAATGTTTCCAGTCATTCGTAGATGCGTTTCCTGAAATAAAGTGTTAATGTCTTCTGTTATTTATAAATCTGTTTTGTAAAGTTGAGCATTTACATTTTCTGCTACTTGTATATAAACGTTTTCTGCCGTTTTCATCCTCCTCTACAGCCCCGCACTTCGCTCTCGGACATCGCCTCACTCCAAAGGTAAGGTTCCCCATTTTTGTTACTGTATTTTTACTGTTTGCTCCAATTAAACACTTCTTTTTCAGGTTATCAATGTTAATTTATTGTTAAATGATCAAAATACAGTACTTTTCATATATTTAGTACTGTTTAGTGGTGCATATCCTTTTTATAATAATTTAATGTGTTTTTTTCCTAGCGTCTGGAACGAATTAGGCTATTTAGCCTACATGTAAAAGGCGACTCGCTACACGAAAAAATCACTTTACGAAAGCCCTTACGCAACCAATTAATTTCGTGTTGCAAGGCTTCACAGTGTATATATATATATATATATATATATATATATATATATATATATATACGTATATAATATATATATATATATATATATATATATATATATATATATATATATATATATATATATATATATATATATATCATATATTATATATTATATATATCATATATATACAAAACTAAACAAATAGAAAAAAAATACAATGAGGAATAGGTTTAAAGGTTTAAGAGATGTTTTTCCCCTTCTATACTCTGCAGCTGCATACATGTACCCTATAACAATTACCCCCCCCCCACACACATATATAGCCTACATATATATATATATATATATATATATATATATATATATATATATATATATATATATATATATATATATATATATAAACACACGCACACACACACACACACACACACACACACACACATATATATATATATATATATATATATATATATATATATATATATATATATATATATATATATATATATATATATGTATATATATATATATTCTGTCAATTTACAATATCATCACATCCTGCAAGCTATAACATAGTAGACTATACCTGTGGCCAATTGTCTAATCTTAAACTGCGCAGAATATTCTAAAATAAAAAGGTATTTTTTTCTTAAATCCTGAAAGTATACTAGGTAATTGTATTGTGAATTTGAAAATTATTGAAAAGCTTAAGCATAAAATTAAAAGTAATAAGCTATTATCATGGGAAGACATTTTGTTACATTTTATCCCCAGAATAACCTTTTAATTTATTTTCATATCTATGATTTTATTTTTTTTTAAGTTCGCTGGAACCTCCGATCACTTTTGTGTATGGTGTTCTAATAGAGTATGAACCGCCCCACAATAATGATGGTATTTTCATAAATATCCACTTTTAGAATCTTACTTATTGCTCTAAATATTTTTAAAATTTCTGAATATTATAATTTTAAAGCACAAAAGATAATAGCTGCTTCGTTTCCCTTAAAACTGTTAAAATATTTCGACTGCATCCTTAAAGAGGGAGGTAAAAAGAACAGCCGCTATGCGCAGTACTAAAGATGGTCAGTGACTTTACAGATGTTACGTGAATGACGGACATAATACTGCAAATTTACAGGTAAATACGATTATCTTTAATCTTGAAATCTGGCAGAGATATGCCTACGGATCTTATGGAATATAAAGCTGATAACGGGAATGTCTTGAGTCATTTCATAGAGAAGAAACGGAGGCGAGAAATGAGAGGCCGGTGATGTGGGTCGAAGGGCCCAACTCTAAGATGAAAGTTATTCACAATAAAACCATATTTATCAGAGCCTCGCCTCGGTTTTATTTATATTGGTGAATAAATGTGGGTTAAAATTCAATTATAGTCTTAAGGAACTTCTATCTATCTTTATAAAGGGTTAGAATTGATTTAGATTAGCTTTATCCCCCACCTTGACCTGGCAGGTCACGGTAGGTGGACACAGACGCTAATGGTAAATTGTGCCTCTGTTGTATTTGACAGTTGTTGCTTTGTTCATATGGAAATCAACTGGAGTTAACCCCTGTTATTGGTGTAGGTAATTTCCTATGCTACTTAATTTTGGAAACTTTGTCCTTTGTTCAATTGACTGGTACAGTGTGACCTACTCCAAAGTAGTTGTGTTTGCCGTAGGCTTCAATTCAAATTTGTTTAATCTAAAGTCAGGAATTCATCTCATTGAAATATGTGTTTATTGTGACCATACGGTATGGTAATGGTGAAACGATAAGCTGCATATAACTTTACCAGTTATACTATATTATCCCACAGTAAGGCTACGTATGTATAGTCTGATCTGCTGTAGCCTACTATACTTGAGCCTACTATACTTTGGCATATAGGTTAAGCCCCTATGCTGTTTGGGATAAACGCCTTTTTTATTTCAGGGTTTGAGGTCATTTAGATAGTAATAATAATAATAAAAAAAAATAGGTTTCGTTCAGAATTTGTTTAGTGAAATTCTGATTTTGATGAATATAGTGGTCACTTAGCATCTCTAAATTCTTTACAGCCTAAAAGTATGTCAAAGCATATTTTTCTTTACTTTTTCCCTAAGTTTCCAGTACAATCTACGCACAAGTTCTTCACAACTTTCTGATAACCGTCATGTTCCGAGTATCCCCTTTCTTATTTAAGCATTTCCCTGTACTGTTTTACCATTTTCCAATAGTCAGTAATTGTTCTTCACATATCAATCATTTTTTTAACATAACTACACTATGGCCTGTCAATTTTGGTTTTGACTGCTGGCATATTTCTATTCTGCCTTGTCATTCTTCAGTTACTAACATAATGGGTCTGTTCTTGTCCACTGAATGATATTGGTCCTTTGCAAGGAGTAAGATAACTTGCCTTAGTTTATCTTTTAAGGAAATTAAAGAAGGAATGTCAAAATTGGAAGGAATTTGACATTGGTTGAAAAGGGTGTGGTCGAAGTCTGATGTGCATGTAACCATTGCTGTGTCAGTGATTGATAAAGACATCTTCAACACTTCTCTAGTCGTTGTAAAGCCCTTCTTCTTTATGGCAATGATAATTGTTTGTATAAAAACAAAAATCGTCACGTTAGTATCACTTGTCACTTCGATGAACTAGAGTACAAATGTGAAAATATTGTACATAAGAAAAAGAGGCATTTGTCTAATAAATATATAACAACTTTCTTACCCATCCCAACACTGTAGGTTTATGCTACGGGCTTAATTCGTGCTTACTTGTTTCTCGTCTCTTTATTTCCCGTTGCTAAACACAAATGATGTTTTGATTGTTTAACATTTTGTTAACTTTTTATGCATCAGTTTATAGAATCTACAGAATAGATGTAGCAATGTCTTATGCTTGTTAAAATTGAATTGTTAAAATATATTTTGTCCAATGGGAAATATAGATCTGATTTTATTTTCTACAGATATAATTCAAATGCAGGTTTTTATGAATACAGTAGTACTTACCTGGCAGTTATGTATATATAGCTGATATCTCTAAATCGGCAGAATTTTTCAAAACGAGGCAACCGCCTTGTGGTGGTTGGGAGGTAGGAGGTAACACCCGTCACAGGGTGGTCCAAGGAATCATTCCCGTGTCCAAGACTTCAGTTCATCTCTGCCGGCTGGATCGGAAACAACATCGGTCCACCATTGAGAGTTTTTCGAATCTTTTTCCCTTCTTCGCTTTTTTGGACTTCGTTTGGTGAAGTACACTGATTTAGGGATTTGGCAATCGTGTTTTGTTATTTTTATTGTACTATTTACTTTGTTTATCATGAGTGAAAACTTAATTTTTGTTTGTGCACTATATTTTAGGTGCAAAGGTTTTAATCCTGATGACGGAAATATGTTCCGCCAACTCTATGACGTCACAGTCGTATGACTTAATCTTCATTGTATGACTTGCAATTCTCTTTATATGTTTTTTCATGTTAAGAATGGGAGGATTTCCACTTATATAAGTTTTTTACTTTTAATGTAAAATTTTAAAGGAATAATTGTCCATTTAGTATTCGTTCTTTAAATCATCGATCTAATTTCATAAATTAAATAGAACTAGCGTATGGTTAATTTACGCTGTTAGTTCTCGTTACTATCGATGCAGTCCCAAGATGCCTTGGTAGCGTTCTTTTCGATATGGGAATTAAAGTGTTGGCTATAATACTCCAACAACAATGATATGGGAATTCTAGTTTCAGTAGTATTTTCATTTATATGTTCCTATTGTTTACATTTATATATATAGATACGTTATTGCTACAGTATATCTGTTCTTTTTATCATTACAACTCGGTTGTTTTTGAAAACCCTTTGAATTAATTGTGGATTACATTTGTTTTCCCATTTTCTGTTCATTATAATCTTTAACGTATAACTTTCCCGGCGTTTGTATGTAACTACCGGGTAGGTATTTATGACATTTAATTTTACCGGTGGTTATATGTAACTACCGGGTGAGTGTGTTCAACATTTATTTTTAATCTCAACTCTTGCCCGGTGGTTTTTCTTTTTGTGACCGCCGTTTAAGTATGTTTGAAAGTTTATTTTATTATGGAAATGTCAGTTTAATATTTTATAAAAATATTTTGTTACAGTTTATATAGCAAGTATTAGAGACGATATTGCTTTCTCATTCAAGCCCGTGGCAGCAGAATAAGTTCTTTCACAACGGGCAGGACTAATTATGGTCTTTTGTGTAAGAGGTTAATAGTGCAAGTTTCAGTGCTAAATTAGGCATTGGATTCATTCAGCACAGTGGACGTCGTTTTCCTAGCCTTAGACCTCTTCCAAGCTCCCCGGCCCATGGGAGAAGGAACGTCGATCGGCGAAAGGAAACGAGAGGCGTTAGCTCACGAGCAAACGCCCTCGCGAGCGTTCCTGTAAACGTTCCCAAGAATGCTCGCCCTTGCCATGGGAAAGCAAAGAGCGTTGGACGTTAAGATTCTTACACTGCTTTTAGAGTTTCGCATTGCATCACTTTTGATTTTAATGGCAATACTATAAGTCATAGATATTCGCTGATAATATCAATGCTTACAAACCATCATTGACTCGGTTTTTGTCCCAGAGCGCCAGTCGGCCTTATGAACCCTCTGGTCGGAACCGAACGCGCCGAGCGGCATAATGAATATCATTTTGCCTTAACGCTCGGCGTTAAGTCTTTTAAGACAGGACGATCGGCGCCTCGTCTTTCAAGACGATCGCCTCCTCGTCTTTCAGGGTGAATGCAGCCTCGTCTTTCAGGGCGAATGCAGCCTCGTCTTTCAGGGCGAATGCAGCCTCGTCTTTGAGGGCGAATGCAACCTCGTCTTTCAGGGCGAGTGCAGCCTCGTCTTTCAGGGCGAGTGCAGCCTCGTCTTTCAGGGCGAATGCAGCCTCGTCTTTCAGGGCGAGTGCAACCTCGTCTTTCAGGGCGAGTGCAGCCTCGTCCTTCAGGACGAGTGCAGCCTCGTCTTTCAGGGCGAGTGCAGCCTCGTCTTTCAGGGCGAGTGCAGCCTCGTCTTTCATGGCGAGTGCAGCCTCGTCTTTCAGGGTGAGTGCAGACTCGTCTTTCAGGGCGAGTGCAGCCTCGTCTTTCAGGGCGAGTGCAGCCTCGTCTTTCAGGGCGAATGCAGCCTCGTCTCTCAGAACGATAGGACGATCGCCGCCTCGTTCTTTCAGGGCGACGCCACGTCTTATAAGATCTTTGTCAAAGGATGACTTTAGTGATCAGTTTTCTCCTGTTGAATTATTTGAGGTTAACAGAAGGAGAGGATCCTAAGTTCTGTTGCTCCATGTTCCCCACCCTCTGAGTTTTCACGTGGTCATTAATGGAGCTTTAAGAATATATTAATTTTGATTTCTTAAAACAGAAACCTATAATGCCAGCTTCCTTATCAGATAGGCCAGGATAGCAAGGGTGGAGGTCTAGCCACGTTTAGGTCGAAGACCTTGTGGCAGCCCCACAGAGATTTTTTACGGCCCCCTTGGTGGATTGCTGAGTCTCTTAAGGAATACAGGCAATGAGGCTGGATAATTTTGAAATCAGAGGTTATAATTAAGGTACGTTCTCCTTTTTTCTTTCTCTCTTCTCCCTCAAGAGTTGGTCAAAGACAGGTTTTGGTGTCTTAATCATCAAGAAATTTTCTGCATGCTTTTTCTCTAACCGAACTAACAACAGTAGGAGCCAGACTTAGCTACTTCTGGCGAGCCTGGGAGAGGAGAGGAGCAGACCTTTGGTCCGTGTTTTTACTAAGGATGGATGCGAAATCTTTTTCCTAGTGAATCCTCCTTTGTTAGTTACTCCGATAAGACTTTTCTGCCTAACCGACTTTGCAACTTCAATGTCTCTTTTGGGAGAGAGTCTTTTGTCCGGTCCTGGACGTAAATGCTCTTTACGCCTTCGTTCAGAAGTCAAAGTTCTCCATGGAGACATCAAAATCTTTGGAGAAGAGGGGAGCAGACCTTTGGTCAGTACTTCTTCTGAAGGAGGATTACTTTTTCCTTTTATAGGGAAACCTCCTTTAGTTTTTAGCTACAACGATTCTCTCTCCCAGTTCTAGAGAGGAGTCTAAGTGGCAGGCTATGCAATTAAACTTTATCTGAGGTTTGTTTACAAGAAAGAACGGGTGTAGAATGGGTCAGTTTCGGGCCGTGTGTTTTGGTCTCGGCTCCGCCCCTCTAATGTTCACGTAACTTTTGCTTAATGTAGCAGAATACTGCACTCAAGAGAAATCAGAGCGTCCCTGTATCTGGATTTTTAGATAACGTTGAGCCTATCAAATAATTAGGTCTTCCTGTCAATAAGAGTAGTCTCTTCTGACTCCAGGACGCTCAGCACCACGTCTTTTAGAACGTTCAGCATCTCGCTCTGTTAACCTCTCGGCTCCACATCTTACAGGCTCCACGTCTTACAGGACTTTCGGCACCACGTCTTACAGGACTTTCGGCGCCACGTCTTACAGGACTATCGGCGCCACGTCTTACAGGACGATCGGCGCCTCATCTTTCAGGACGCTCGACGTCGAAGTTCTAGCATGAGGCATGACTTTGAACATGAGAATCTAGGACTTCGTGATGACACTAGTCGAATCGTTTGTCGAGATCAAGGACGCCTTCGTTCTGATCTTTTGGATCTAGAAAGGAGGTTTGTTCGAGGGCAAGAAACATCGGGGCAAACATGCTCAGCAGGAAGAGACTTGTTTTTCCCTCAGAATGGTCTCTCAACCCGCAAGTCTGTCAGTCTCTGGATGTTGTGGGGTAGACCTGTAACAGACCTTTTTGCCTCCAACTGGAAGAAGAGGATCCCCTACTGCTGCTCCCTAGTCCCGGACGAGGAAGCTGTAGCAGTGGACTCCTTCTTGATGGATTGGACGGGGGTGGACATGTTTGCGTTGCCCCCGTTCGAGATCATCAATCTGGTCTTCAGGAAATTCGCTCTCCTCGATTCGGGGCGAATGATCCTAGCGGCTCCATTCTGGCCTGCAAGGGAATGGTTTTCGGAAGTGATGGGCATGTTGATGGACTTCCCAAGAAGACTTCGGCAAGTCCAGATCTTCTCAAACAGCCCCACTTCGAGAGGTATCATCAAACCCCCCTTGCTCTCAACTGACTTCCTTCAGACTGACTAGAAGCTTGTCAGATCTCGAGGCTTTTCGGCACAAGCGACGAAAGCTATCGCCAGAGCAAGGAGGATCTCTTCACAAAGAGTCTACCAATCTAAGTGGGAGACCTTTAGAGCTTGGTGCAGGCGGCACAAGTTTTCCTCAACCACTATCTCTCTGAGCCAGATTGCAGACTTCTTCTTGTACCTCAGACAGGATGCTAAAGCTGGCTGTATCTACCATCAATGGATACAACAGTATGCTCTCGGCCATCTTTAGGCATAGAGGCCTAGAGTTGTCCACAAATAAAGATTTGCAGGACCTCATTGGGTCTTTTCAGATGATGTAATAGGTACTCTTAAACCTGGATGTGGTGTCTAAGTTTCTGTGCTCCAAGAAATTTGAACCTATCTCGCTAGCCTCTCTTCGAGTTGTAACGAAGAAAACCCTCTTCCTTATGACTAGCGAATGCCAAAAGGTCAGCGAAGTCCAGGCGATTGAGAAAAGGGTGAGCTTCAATTAGGATAGGGCAGTTTGTGCCTTAAGGTTCATCTTTCTCGTAAAGAGCGAGAACCCTTCATAACCCTGTCCTACGTCGTTTGATGTCATTATCCTCATGAACCTAGTGGGTCAAGAGAAGGAAAGACTCCTCTGCCCAGTTAGGTCCCTCAAGCTTTTTTGGCTCACACTATGAACGTGAGCTGTGCATCCAACTTGTTATGGTGTTAAGTGAAAGATCCACCAAAAACCCATATCTAAGAATGTTTTGTCCTTTTTCCTGGGGGAAAAAATTAGGGAAGCCCACCTCTTATGTGAGGAGGAACACTTCGCCCTGTTGAAATTACGGGCTCACGAAGTGAGGGCCATTGCTACCTCTCTGGCATATCAGGAATATATGTTTGTTAGGCTATTCATGGATGCAATTTTCTGGAGGAGCAACTCTGTCTTTGCTTCTCATTAACTTAGAGAGGTGAGAGTAGACTTTGGCAAGTGCTATACCTTGGGCCCATACATAGCTGCGGTTTCTGTATTAGGCAAAGGAGTTAATAACCCCACTCAACCTTAGTTTATATGCATGTATGAGGGTTGGTGTTTTTATGATAGTCTGAGGACTTCGTCTTGTGGTACGGTTCCCTCAGTCTAGATAGATAGTTTATGTCTATGTTGCAGGGTTAGGTGGTTAGTTTTAGTAAGGTTGCAGTTTTTATTATATGGGGCGAAGGTAGTTTTTACTAGTCAAGTTGTTGGTCTTATCCCTTTAACAGACTCGATTGAGTTTTTTGCAGCATTGCAGGCTTACTCCTGGATAAACACTCCTAAGGGAAAGCCACTCTAGAGGCTGTACCTTTGAAATCAGCTACCTTAGCAGGCAAGGAATCAAGGTTGTTTTTATCTCCTACAACTCTTTTGTTGTTTCCTCAACGATGTTTACTGTCTGTTTCCCTCCTCCAAATGTGTGAATCAGCTATATATATATATAACTGCCAGGTAAGTACTATTCATAAAAATGGAGTTTTTATGATAAAACAAAGTTTTATGAATACTTACCTGGCAGTTATATATATATATTCGAAGGCCCACCCACCTCCCCTCAGGAGACAGGTCGGGCATAGATGAACTGAAGTCTTGGACACGGGAATGATTCCTTGTACCACCCTGTGACGGGTGTGGCCACCTACCTCCCAACCACCACAAGGCGGTTGCCTCGTTTTGAAAAATTCTGCCGATTTAGATATATCAGCTATATATATATAACTGCCAGGTAAGTATTCATAAAACTTTGTTTTATCATAAAAACTCCATTTTGCTAGGCGCCTTCTCTACTTCTGCCTCAACATCTGGAGTATCTAGCCATGATATTGACTCCTTCTCCGAGCCTTCCCTTCAGTTGACTGTGGCAAGGCTGAGGAGAGTCGCAGTACCTGTTCTCAGTCAAGGAGAGCTTTCAGCCCTATCTTGGAACGTTTCCTGGGTCTCTTTTCCTCATTGACCCGTCTAGTTCCGAATGGTCGCCTCAGGATAAGTTCCCTGTGAGGCGGCCCAAGTTCCGGTGGTATCCAAGCAACGATTAACCGGATTTTCTGGTCCTATGGGACCAGCGGAACGTTTAGACCGGCAATGGGTGTTGACCTATGGAACCTCTTGCATGGGAGTGGATATTCTTGTCCTTTCCCCACATTTGATGCTGTTCTCGGACTCGTCAAAGAAAAGGGGGGGCATGTTCCGGTTCAGGCCTATGGTCAGGACCTGAAGGGTACCTCCCCATCATTCAGGCAGGCTTAGGGCCCGTAGTCTAGCCCCTCTACAGATCCTACAGACCCTGCCGAGTCGCTCCGGGCGCGACAACTTCATGGTACTGGCGTATTCCAACCAGCAGGGAGGCGCATTTTCATACTTTCGCATCTTGCAGTAGAGATACTGAGATGATCCGAGGTCCTCTTAATACCACTATCGGCTCGCTCATTCCGGGCAGAGGAATGTTCTCTCCGACTATCTGAGCAGAGCCTCACAGATAGAGAGTACCTGGGGGTCTTTGGCCTATAGTAACCAGCAAGTCCTGGCCTGGGGGACCTGATCACGACAGCCTGGAACTTCAAGCTTCCGCTGTTCTTCCCCCCCAGTCTCAGACCCCAAGACTCTTTGGCAAGATGCTTTCTGGTGACGGTGGGATAACATCGACGCCTGCGTCTTCCCACCATTGTTGTCTGTTGAGAAGGGGTCTCAACAAGACCAGGTTGTCTGTCAACCTTTCGATGGCCCTTAGAGCTCCGCTGTGACTATACGCAGAACGGTTTCCGGACCCTCTGCTTTCCATGACGGAACTCCCGGGAGAGCTTCTTCCACGACAGAGGCTACTCAAACAACCACCACTTGCTTTTGGTTCTGGACACGGGGACCCACAAGCAAATAACCTCAGGTGAATTTTTTTGTACAGTTTCAATGCATTGAATTGCTAAATGATTGAAAATCAGGGTGAGATTACGAAAATGAAATGAAAAAACATTATAGAAAATTGATTTTATAAAGTAAATAACAAAACTAGTATCCCTATAATCTTCGAGAAGTTGATAAATATGAAAAAATAATAAAATGAAAATAATCATATGGTTACACATTAACAGGCACTACAGCAATATTTACTTTGAAAAGAAGGAGAAAAATCTGGAATACTGTTAAACTCTGAAGACAAAATTTGTTATAGAATACATTAAAATATTTTATAAATTGCAAAGGCTTTTGCAAAAAGAGCACCTGAAATCAAAATACACACTGTTACAGTGGTATGTACCACATTAGGTCTTTAACTAGGAAACCCCCAGGCATTTGTTATCACAGAAAGGAACATTTTACATTTGATTTTAACATGAGCATAAGCTTCTTTATATCTCTAGGGAATGGAAAAGCATGGCTTATCTTTGTTTTCTGTAAAGAAATCTGAGGCTGGATGACAACTTTTCCACAGACACGTCACAACGTATGCACACAAAAACTTCCTGATGTAGTGACATGAATTAGACAGCATTTTAGTTAATTGTGTGCTTACTCAGATAGAGCTGTGCCAGTGTGCAGTATTATTGTTGTTATTATTAGAGTTAGTGGCTTTTGTCAATACTTGTTCTAGCACCTCAACAGTTATTAGTGGAAGAGGCTCTTGAGTCTTTTGTGGATAATAGTTTCTAACCAGTGTCTCAGAAGCAACTTATGATGGTCTGTTGTCTCGTAATTATTCTCCAATACACATCAACTGTAGTTCCTGGTTCTAGTTCCTAATTGATCGTGGTCAAAAGACGAAAAATTATTGCAGTCAGTTTATCAAATACTATACTCTCATTGTTCTCTACTGGGTGTAGGGCATTGCACAGACCTGAAACAAAACATAAAACAAATAGATGGCTCATGAGTGGAGTAAGTCTAAATCAACTGTATAAGTTCATGCAATGCAATAAAATTTGAATAAATATTAGTTGTATACTGTACTAAATCCACGATCATTATACTGCTCTCTGAAAAAGGCTCTGCATGAAGCTTTGAGGCAAAGATCTGACAAGGATCTGACTCTGAAGGCTTCAGCGAAACTGGTAGGTCATATACTGTACTATTACTGTACTGTACGCATACTGAGGGATAGAGAAAGTTCTCCATTTCTTCATTCCTAAGGTTGTAGCCAAAGCTCAGAACTTGGCTTTACACGACCCCAGGTTTGAGATCTCCATATCCTCACTCTGGGAAGCAACCGTTGATCCGGGTGATTTACTTCTTTGCCATGTGAAGGCGCTACTGTAAATATACTCAACTCTGCAGGCCTTAGCTCTAAAAATTACTCATTAGTACAGGAAGGTGTCAGAAAATAAATCAACAGGAACACCGTCTCGTGGCTTAAAGAGACAATGATTAGAATACAGGGACAAACAGCTTATAGACCTGAACAGCCTATACATGCAAGCGCTCATGAATTCAGAGGGGTAGGGGCGATACTAGCCTTTAGGAAGAACCTGTCGGTGGGACAAGTTTTGAAGGTAGGAGTCTAGACAATCTTCACAGCCCATTACCTAAGTGAATGTACCCATTAGTCCTTTGATATGTTTGTTCCGTTACTAAGTACAAACTATTTTGCTCTATAGGGAATTTACTTTCAGCGAAGCTGGAAACGAGCCATGAAACTTTTACCGAGGTATAACTATCCACCACTAGTTAGCAGGGGATAGGGGTAGTACCGGCTACCCCCCTCACATTAGTCCGTCGATATGTATGTTTCATCACTAAATACACTGTACAGTACAAACCATTTCGCTCATTATAGGGAATATACTATCGGCAAAGCTGGAAACTAGCCATAAGACTTTTAGCGAAGTATACTGTAACTAGCCTACTCACCACTAGTTTGTGGGGTGGTAGGGGTTAGTACTGGCTACCCCGCTCACACTAGTCCTTTGATATGTATGTTCCGTCACTAAATAGAAACCATTTCACTTTATAGGGAATATACTTTCGGAAAATCTGGAAACTAGCCTTAAGACTTTTAGCGAGGTGTAACTACCCACCGCTAATTAGGGGCCCCGCAGTAGGGGATACTACAGGCTACCCCGCTCACACAGACACCATTGTTCTACCACCATTTTTGCTTATAGCTCGGGGGAGTGAGGACGTTATGTTCTCTCTCCCCTGTTAACAAACTAGCTTTAACACTCGTTCTGGAGCATCTTGCATGCAGTCTCTCTGCTTGTAGGACTCTATTGGACTCTTTTCATCTGGGCTACTTATCCGTAACCAGATATATGCATATAACTACCCAACTGACTTAGGTGTGACGGAAGATAAGTCTTAATCTCGTCCTTTGGAAGTAGTTGCTTGTGACCGATCGTTGGCGCCTTTGAGTTTGCTTGACAGCGAGCAACTAAGGAGGTTCACTGAATGCAGTTATTCGCTAGAGATAGATGACTACTCTGGTATTTACCGGTCTGTAAGCGGATATACACGACCAACTCCCATTCCAGCAAAGGCAGTTGGTGGACAAGATTCAGCATCCCTTTGTAGAGACAGTTGCTTGCAACCGATCGTATGACATGTCAATGATCGACTTGAAATGTTTACCTGTTAAGCAACCACTCGCCACCCTCAGGCATTCAGTTGAGAATTGATCTTTCGCTTGGAAGGCAAATGATCCGGGTTCCTCTTAATTGAAACATCTGACCCTACGGGGTTTGTCAATAGACACAATCCCTGCACGGTACTGGCCGCCCTACAGGTAGCTCAGAGTCTGTCCCAGCTTCCGAGGGAATCAAAAGGCAAAACTCAGATTTTACCTGGAATGGTTGCTTGTACAACATGTCTCCCTTTTTCTTCGAGTCAGGATATGAGCTAGGGCTTGCTGGATCACGCTCCATGGGGGGAAAGTCAACCCCTTCCTTTGACTCAACATCAGGGACTTTTACCATTGGTTATCACTGAAGATTATCCTCTAAGGATACAGTATACTTATAGTCATTCTTTTAGTGTCAATCTTCCAGTACAGGGTACGAGACTCTGGCCTACGCTCAACCCCGCAAGTTCTCAAAAGAATGTTCACTTGCAACCTGGGTGAATGCCAATAGAGGCCGTTCCTCCTCGTCCCTTGGATGAGTCGGTAAATTCTAGCAGATGTTGGTCTGACACCTGGGTTTTTTTTCCTTGTCTCGAGATAAAACTGCTAGAATTCATCCTAGCAAGCTCCATGAGAACGGGCAGATTTAGAAAGTCTTAAGACCTTTTAGAGACAAAGTGCTCCATCCAACCAGGGAAAAAGACTCAGGGAATCGAAATTTCCTCTCCTCAAGCGAAGACTTTTCAGGCACACTGATGACTATGCCTGCTGGGGTAACTGAACTTTGAAGTTCTTCGGCTTTGGTGAAAATCATAGCTTAAGTCCTCTCCAGTGGCAACTGGTCCTGTCGGTGTTAGCAGGGATTCTACGGACTTACGAGTCTGATATGAACAGAGGGAGAATAGACCCCCTTTCTCCTTCCCCGCAGTTGACGCTCTGGAGTTAGGCATCAAAGGAAAAGGGTGGGTGTCTTCACCTGTCATGACACATGACCTCTGAGCTATGTGCCAAAATAAATCGGCGATGCCACACAAGTCTGCCCGGATTAGAGTGCAAGGATGCTGGCTTTTAATCCCTTCCAATAACTCCCTTCTTGTTGCACTGCAGTGTTTCATCAAAGCACAGTGGTGGTAGGATACCCGGACAAAGGTAGTTTGGGCACGTCATAGAGCATCCAAAGATATTCTTTGTATGACTACTGTAATGTTCGTCTAGCCGTTAGTAGATGGAATTGGAAATGAAACAACTCCATTGTCATCTTTAATCCGATTCACTGCAGTCAAGGAGAACTTACTTAACAGTCATTCTGACCAGGCGGACTCAGATAGTGAGCGTCGAGGGATCTTTCACTCCCTTAGCCACCTGAGGCCTGACCCGGGTAAGATTTGAGGACGAGATGTCAAATCAGGACGTCTTATGTCTGAAAATTTTTTAAAGTACTGTTAACCAGTATTGGGTAACCACCCCAGCTCTTGGATTACGACGCATTCCCTCAGCCAGGTATGATCAACGTGCGGAGGGTCTGCGAAGCTTGATGAATCAAGCTGAATCTCTCAAGGACAAACACCTTTTTGCTTCACGAGATAAATCTTCCCTTGAGTAGTTGCCTCCATTTGGTACGAGGTAAAGAGTGCTGGATTCCTTCAGTTCTCTTTTCAGGCCGGTCGAGCTCTTCGGAGCGAGACGATGAGGTGGTATGAAGATGGTGCTTGGTCTTGATCCCTCAGCATTGTGGGCACAACAGACCTCTTCCAGCTCTATCAAGCCGGAACCTCCGGGTTCTGCACTGAGGGTTGTTATCCCCCCGGGGAAAGAACCCAGTGGTCATGGTATGCACACGGTATCACACGTATCTGAAGTAACTCCTAATGTTGGACCGCCCCAGACTACACGTCAAACTTCTGCTGGAGCATTAGAGAGTACACATGCTTCGCATACCCATCCACCTGTTGAGGTGCGGGAGCAAACTTTTCTCGCTGACAATGGTTGTTTGCGAACCAGTTTGGTTTCAAACCCCAACTCATGGCCGAATAGACCCAAGTCCATCGATAAAGTCTCACGCAATGTGTACCCATCCACCTGTTGAGGTGTGAGGGCGAGCTTCTCTTGTTGACGAGAGTATATACAACAGTAGCGCTTTCCTCCTCTGCTTCGGCAGCCTATGATCCCTTTACATTGGAATGTGAGAGCACAGTGCTTCAGCAGTGCTAGGTCACAAGCAAGGTAATGCAACCTTGCGACCACCAGTTCGCCCGAAAAAGAGAATCCACTCGCACGTAATGGAATGACCTACCACAGTAGCTCACTCCCGAGTTAACAGAATGTTTGTTAGCACAGGGAGTGTAAAAAGGAGTCGCAAGGAATACGATCCCCACAAGGGTGTAGACCCAGAGTTCATAACGCTAGGGGCAGGAGCAGGTCCCTAGCTTCTAAAAAGAACAACTCTGTGGTGAAGGTACTTAGAGCAGGTGTGCGGACGCATCAGACGACCTTCACTGGCCACTACTTGCAAGACGTAACCCACAGGAACACGGAGATATTCTCCATCGGTCCTGTGGTGGCTGCACAATAAGTGGTCTAAATACCTCGAATCTCCTTGATTGGAGAAGTAGCAGGTAGTTGAGGGCAGACGTTACCAGGATTAAGTCTGGGATGAAGGACAAGAAAGACTGGCCTCTTCTTTCCTTCATCTTCCTCTCACTTGGGGTACAGCTCCTTTGGTACGCTGCAAGCTGGCCTCCTCCCTTGTGTAACCTGATACATGTATATGTTCATATATTTGTTGCATCCCCATACCCCTAATGAGGTGGGAATTGGGCAATGTCTAATGGTTAGTTCAATGGAGCCCTACTGCAAGAATTCTTACCTGGACAAGTCACAGTGCTTCGTAATCACATCATGGGTCAAAAACTACCAGTTGGTTAGGACTTCCGCCCACCTAAGGGTGAGTCTTTCCCTTTAAAGAGCAAAATGGTTTGTATTTAGTTATGGAACAAATGACAAATTTGTAAGTAATTTAGCTTTTATTTTTTTCTAACGATAAAAAGCTTGAGATCTTCATGCAGTACAGATTTGTCCTGCCATCATCTATCCCCTTGCAAGTCCTGCCTGTAATCAAAAGTGTCAATATGACACAGATGTGTGTGTGTGTGAGCTAGGTAGCCGGTATTTCCCCCCCCCCTGCTAACTAGCGGTGGGTAGTTATATCTTGCTTAATGTCTTATGCTAGTTTCCAGCTTTGCAAAAAGTACATTCCCTATAAAGAGCTCAAGGTTTGTATCGTTAGGAAAAATGCAAATTACTTTCAGATTTGTCAGGTTCCCTTGGTTCTGTGGTAACTGCTCGCCAGGTTGTGTAGCGTACCTTGCTTCCTCATAGGGCAAGAATCATCGCGTCTCAGATAGCGCTTGTGACATTAGGATGAGAGTAAGAATGTCTGTCCTTTTTTTTTTTTCTTTTTTCTTTTTTTATGTTGCTCCCCTCCTGCTTCTTCCTCCAAAGAGGGAAAGAAACAGAAATCTTCTCTTAAGAGTTCTAAATTTTTCCTATCCGACCCATCATTATCCGAATTCCCAAAGGCTCTGATAACAAAGTATGGTGGCCATTTGTTTAGGCAGCAATATGTAGAGGTTTTATCTCTGTCCTAATTGAGCCAGAAAATTCACAGTTATTATGCCCCTCTGGCTTCGGCACTTAACCAACCAGAGCAGGATTCATACAGGAATCGTTGATATCTCCAGAGTTTGTGAACCCTAACAGGTTCTCATCCCCATTAACAACTGTGCTAATCTCAGGGAATAACCTCAATTCAGATGTAGGAGACAAAGAGATTTTATATCCAGGATGCAGGGGATTTCTCCAATTAATTTGCATAACTAGGAAAGATACAAATTACAGTACTTGAATAATTTATATTTCTCCTAACTATGCAAAGTCCTGAGTTTCCACTCTGTAATTCTTAAATGAAGGTCAAAGTGGCTACTCATTGAGCTCGCAGGGGCCTTGTGCATTTCAACCACCCACCAGTAACTACTGACATCTTCATTACAAATTTTAAGTCGAGTTTCCTACTTTACTGAAATTATACTCATATTAAAGGACTTGGTTTGTTTATTTAGGAAAAATACAAATGATTTTCAAAATTTGTGATTTTCTGTTGATGAAGAAATGTACATTCATATGTGAGTTTCTTCCCCTTGAGTGGTTTTAAATTTTTTGGTTGTCTTACATTCTTACAAACTACAGATAAGGTTTCTCAAGTGTTATTATTGATTTGGATATGTATAATATACAGTATAATCATATTGAAAATAAATTGGATTTAAGTGGTCATTTTGATCTAAAACCTTAAATTTTGATTTCAGAGTGAGCACAGGATGCCGCTAGGACTAGCACATAATCTTTCGTCATGCTGATGGACCAGGAGCCAGTGAGCTTATTTTCCCCATGGGCTTCATACGACCTTGGTACCTCTCTACTCAACAAACAGGTCAGTATCAGTTTCATGCTGAGATATTCTCATGTAGTTCATTTTGTTCATGTAGAAATAGCTTCCCTATTTTACATTATTATACAGTATAATTCTTTTTGACTTTTGCCAATAAATACTTCATCATCATCATCTCCTGCGCCTGTTGATGGAAAGGGCCTCGATTAGATTTCGCCAGTCCCTATTTTGAGCTTTTAGTTAAATACTTACGTTGATAAAAATGAAATTTTCAATATTTAACTTAGCCGGTGATTATAATAGCTGCAACTCTGTTGCTCGACAGAAAACTCTAAGGTAAAATTCGCCAGCGATCGCTACACAGGTTGCGGGTGTGCCCAACAGCGCCATCTGTCGTCCAGATACCCAGTACTCAATGTAAACAAAGAACTCAATTTTCTCTCTGTCGTGCTACCGACAAGACGTGCTTATTCGCTGTTGCTAAACTGGATTTGTTTTCACAACTAATTGGTGAAGTACACTATTCTAGTTTTGAGCTTTCGCTGTGCAGGCTTTCTCTTCGCAATTCCTTGAACTCTTTTTGATTACGGATTCTTTGTTGATGACTTTTTGATAGTTTTTGAATTCCCCTTTGACCAATTCAAAATGGCTGACCCTTCACAAGTCCCAAAATTTAGGAAGTGCAATGCTAGGGACTGTTCAAGGCGTCTTCCGAAGGCCTCTATCGACCCTCACACTGTTTGTTCCAATTGTCGGGATAAAACCTGTCAATTGGAAGATCGATGTGAGGAGTGCGTTGGGCTTTCGGAATTCGATTTTATCGAATTCCAAAAGTATACACGTAGGCTAGAGAGAGATAGAGTTAGGAGAAGTTCCTCTCGTTCTATTGACATTTCCTCTCCTCATGCCCCACAACCTATTCCTTCCCCTGTAGTGGTTGCTCCTAATCCCCTTCTGGCACTCAGGAACCTTCGATGGCTGATATGATGCGTGCCATCCAAGCTCTGGGTGAGAGAGTTGAGTCCCTGGCAAGTGACCGTAATCAGCTCATGGCGGATGTGAAGGAGCTGAAGTGTAAAAGTGCAGTGGGAAGTGTTAAAGTGAGTGATAGTGTTGTGGATAGTGTTGCGCTTGAGGGTTCGTCTGTTCGTGCCTGTCGTCGTCCTAGTCCGGGACCTCTTGCAAGCTCCCAAGTCCAGGGGAGAAGCAATGTCGTACGACAAATGGGTTCGAGAGGCTTTAATCAGCGAACAGACGTTCCCTCCGTGGTATCGGGCGTATCTACCCAAGATCGCCCCTGCCCAACAAAGACGAGAGAGCCCATTTATACCTCGTCTTCGGAAGGTGTTTCTCGCAAGAAACCATGGACCAAGGTCTCACGACCGTTGAAGCGCAAGTCGGTCCCTTCCGCGCAAGTCCAACGGCCCAGCTGTAGCCACTGGGTCAGTTCGGACTCGCTGCAGTCATCCGATGACTGCTCACCTCCTAAGAGAGGCAAAGCGGTACCGCTTCAGACAGTTACACCGTCTGTCGCCGCACCTGCTCCTGTAGACCCTAAGTGGTCTTTACTGCAAGACATGCAGTCTCAACTAACGTCGCTTATGCAGGACTTTCGTGCGGAGAAGGTTGCTGCCGCACCAGCTAGTGCAGCTCCTTGCCTACAACCACCCACACGCTCGGTTGTGCGTCCTGGGGACGCTGAGGTAACCTTCTCACGCACTCCAGTTGAGAGAGTTCCGCCACCCATGCGTTCCAGTGTGATCTGCCAGCCGCATGTTGACGTTCAGCGACGCACGGAGGTATCCGTTGACGTTCGTGAGGTTCAACAACCGTCAGAGTTGTTTTGTTTTGACGCGGTGCGTCAACCTCCGCAACCCAGTGTGGTTGCCACTGCTCACCCACATCAGTCTAGACAGTCTGGAGTAGACGCTGTGCGTCCCCGCGCTGCTATGGTTGTTGCCAGCTCACAGACTGGGCAACAGTTCCATGACGTTGCGTCCGGCTCAGTCACGCATGCACCCGTGCGACCGGACTCAGCTAACCAGCCGTTACCCACTACGTTGCCGCTTCCTCCTCAATACTCGGATGAGGGACTTTCTGATGATGATGGTGCTGCTCACGTAGATGAACCTCATTCAGAACTGGACGAGCCTAAGTCTACGCAACCCTCTTTGGACTTTAGGAAAGTTTTGGCCCTGTTCAAAGAGATGTTTCCGGACCAGTTTGTGTCTGTGGCTCCGCGCTCTCCTCCGTCAGAGTTTGTGTTAGGCATGCCGTCAACCACTCCTGCCTTTACTAGACTCGTCCTCGCACGCTCGTCCAAGAGAGCTTTACGAGTGATAGGAGAATGGCTGCAGTCCAAAAAGAGTTTAGGGAAGACAGCCTTTATGTTTCCCCCTGCTAGACTCTCTTCTAGATCGAGCGTCTGGTATGCCACGGGAGAAGTTCTCGGCTTGGGAGTTCCTGCCTCTGCCCAGGGCGACTTCTCAAGTCTAGTAGACTCTCCCCGCAGGCTGGCCATGAGACGCTCTAAGATTTGTTGGTCTCCTTCAGACTGAGACCATCTGTTGAAAGGAGTGTTTAGAGCCTTCGAGGTCTTTAACTTTTTGGACTGGTGTCTGGGAGCTTTGAGCAGGAAGATCTCCCCTTCTGACAAGGAAGCTTCCTTGCTCATTATGTCCTGTATGGACAAGGCCATACGTGACGGATCCAGTGAGCTTGCGGCTTCGTTCGTTTCCGGGGTCCTCAAGAAACGGGAAAACCTTTGCTCTTTCCTGTCAGCTGGAGTAACACCGTGTCAGAGATCGGAACTTCTGTTTGCTCCTCTCTCAAAGTGCCTTTTCCCAGAGGACTTGATAAAGGAGATTGCTGCCTCCTTGATTCAAAAAGACACTCATGACCTGGTTGCATCCTCTGCCCGCAAAGCCACCCCTTTGCCTACCTTGTCTAGACCCAGGATGGACACTCCAGCGTCCAGATTCATTCCGCCCTTTCGTGGCAGAGCCTCCAGCAGAGGAGGTGCTCGTGCCGAAGGGAGACGTGGGAAGAAGAAAGGTTCCAAGTCCTTTAAGGGCAGAGTCTGACTGCCACCTTCTTCAGACAGCAGTTGGAGCCAGACTCAAGAACTTCTGGCAGACCTGGGAAAAGAGAGGCGCAGATGCACAATCTGTGAAGTTGCTCAGAGAGGGGTACAAGATCCCGTTTGTACGAAAACCCCCTCTAGCAACGTCTCCTATCGATCTCTCTCCCAGGTACAGAGAGGAAGACAAGAGACGAGCATTGAAACAGGAAGTGTCTCTCTTACTAGAGAAGGGAGCGGTAGTCAAAGTCCTGGACCATCAAACCCCGGGATTCTACAACCGTCTCTTCTTGGTGTCAAAGAAGACAGGAGGGTGGAGGCCGGTGCTAGACGTCAGTGCGCTGAATGTCTTTGTCACAAAGCAGACGTTCTCCATGGAGACCACAAAGTCGGTTCTAGCAGCGGTCAGAAGGGAAGACTGGATGGTCTCGTTAGACCTAAGGGACGCCTACTTCCACGTCCCCATCCACCCGGACTCCCAACCTTTTCTGAGATTCGTTTTCGAAAAGGTTGTCTACCAGTTTCAAGCCCTGTGCTTTGGCCTAAGCACAGCTCCTCTTGTGTTTACGAGGCTGATGAGGAATGTAGCCAAATTCCTTCATTTAGCGGACATCCGAGCCTCCCTCTATTTGGACAACTGGCTTCTAAGAGCTTCTTCCAGTCGTCGCTGTCTGAAGGATCTAAAGTGGAATCTAGATCTGACCAAGGAATTGGGTCTCCTTGTCAATATGGAAAAGTCACAAGTGGTCCCATCCCAAACTATTGTATATTTAGGGATGGAGATTCACAGTCTAGCTTTTCGGGCTTTTCCGTCGGCCCCCAGAACAAGCCAAGCCCAGTTATGCATCCAGAACCTGCTGAAGAAGGAACGATGTTCAGTCAGGAAGTGGATGAGTCTGACAGGGACGCTATCATCCCTGGAACAGTTAGTTTCATTAGGAAGACTACACCTCCGTCCTCTTCAATATCACCTAGCATTTCACTGGAAAAAGGACAAGACGCTAGAAGCGGTCTCGATCCCCATTTCCGAGAAGATGAAGTCTTGCCTGACATGGTGGAAGGACAGTATCAGCCTCAGAGAGGGTCTGCCCCTGGCTGTTCAGACTCCCAACCACGTTCTCTTCTCGGACGCATCGGACGTAGGCTGGGGCGCGACATTAGACGGTCGGGAATGCTCGGGAATATGGAACTCGAGTCAAAGGACAATGCATATCAACTGCAAGGAGCTACTGGCAGTACATCTGGCCTTGAAAAGCTTCAAGTCTCTCCTTCAAGGCAAAGTGGTGGAGGTGAACTCGGACAACACCACGGCTTTGGCGTACATCTCCAAGCAAGGAGGGACCCACTCACTGACGTTGTACGAGATCGCAAGGGACCTCCTCACCTGGTCAAAAGGTCTAAACATTTCGCTAGTAACGAGGTTCATCCAAGGCAACTTGAATGTCATGGCAGATTGTCTCAGTCGGAAGGGACAAATCATTCCAACAGAATGGACCCTCCACAAGGATGTATGCAAGAGACTTTGGGCCACCTGGGGCCAGCCAACCATAGATCTCTTCGCAACCTCGATGACCAAGAGGCTCCCAATATATTGCTCACCAATCCCGGACCCAGCAGCAGTTCATATAGATACTTTTCTCCTAGATTGGTCACATCTAGACCTATATGCATTCCCTCCGTTCAAGATTGTCAACAAGGTACTGCAGAAGTTTGCCTCTCACGAAGGGACAAGGTTGACGTTGGTTGCTCCCCTCTGGCCCGCGAGAGAATGGTTCACCGAGGTACTTTGATGGCTAGTAGACGTTCCCAGAACTCTTCCTCTAAGGGTGGACCTTCTACGTCAGCCACACGTAAAGAAGGTACACCAAGGCCTCCACGCTCTTCGTCTGACTGCCTTCAGACTATCGAAAGACTCTCGAGAGCTAGAGGCTTTTCGAAGGAGGCAGCCAGAGCGATTGCTAGAGCAAGGAGAACATCCACCCTTAGAGTCTACCAATCGAAGTGGGAAGTCTTCCGAAACTGGTGCAAGTCAGTATCTGTATCCTCGACCAGTACCTCTGTAACTCAAATAGCTGACTTCCTTTTATACCTGAGGAAAGAACGATCTCTTTCAGCTCCCACTATCAAGGGTTACAGAAGCATGTTGGCATCAGTCTTCCGTCACAGAGGCTTAGATCTTTCCAACAATAAAGATCTACAGGACCTCCTTAAGTCTTTTGAGACCACGAAGGAGCGTCGTTTGGTTACACCTGGTTGGAATTTAGACGTGGTACTAAGATTCCTCATGTCAGACAGGTTCGAGCCGCTACAATCAGCCTCCCTAAAAGATCTCACCTTAAAGACTCTTTTCCTGGTATGCTTAGCCACAGCTAAAAGAGTCAGTGAGATTCATGCCTTCAGCAAGAACATCGGATTTTCATCTGAAACGGCTACATGTTCTCTACAACTTGGTTTTCTAGCCAAAAACGAGCTGCCTTCTCGACCTTGGCCGAAATCGTTCGATATTCCAAGCTTATCGAATATGGTTGGAAATGAACTAGAAAGAGTCTTATGCCCTGTGAGAGCTCTTAAGTTCTATTTAAAACGAACTAAACCTTTACGAGGCCTGTCTGAAGCTTTATGGTGCTCAGTTAAGAAACCATCTTTGCCTATGTCAAAGAATGCTTTATCCTATTTTATCAGACTGTTAATACGAGAAGCTCATTCCCATCTGAGTGAGGAAGACCAAGCTTTGCTGAAGGTAAGGACACACGAAGTTAGAGCTGTCGCAACTTCCGTGGCCTTTAAACAAAATAGATCTCTGCGAAGTATAATGGACGCAACCTATTGGAGAAGCAAGTCAGTGTTCGCGTCTTTTTATCTTAAGGATGTCAGTCTCTTTACGAGGACTGCTACACTCTGGGACCATTCGTAGCAGCGAGTGCAGTAGTGGGTGAGGGCTCAACCTCTACAATTCCCTAATTCCATAACCTTTTTAATCTTTCTCTTGAAATGTTTTTATTGTTGTTTTTGGGTTGTCCGGAAGGCTAAGAAGCCTTTCGCTTCCTGGTTGATTTGGCGGGTGGTCAAAGTCATTTCTTGAGAAGCGCCTAGATTAGGGGTTTTGATGAGGTCCTGTTGTATGGGTTGCAACCCTTGATACTTCAGATCCTAGGGGTCGATCAGCATCCTAAGAGGATCGCGAGGCTCCGTAAGGAAGACGTACTTAAAAAGGCAGAGTAATTGTTCAAGTCGACTTCCTTACCAGGTACCTATTTATTTTGTTTTTGTTATTTTGATAACTTCTAAAATGAAATAAAAATTCTTAGCTCATAATAATGTAAACATATTTTGCTGGTCTCTACCCACCTCCCTGGGTGTGAATCAGCTATTATAATCACCGGCTAAGTTAAATATTGAAAAATGTTATTTTGATAATAAAATAAATTTTTGAATATACTTACCCGGTGATTATAAATTAAAGGACCCTCCCTTCCTCCCCAATAGAGACGCAGTGGAATGAGGAGAAAATTGAGTTCTTTGTTTACATTGAGTACTGGGTATCTGGACGACAGATGGCGCTGTTGGGCACACCCGCAACCTGTGTAGCGATCGCTGGCGAATTTTACCTTAGAGTTTACTGTCGAGCAACAGAGTTGCAGCTATTATAATCACCGGGTAAGTATATTCAAAAATTTATTTTATTATCAAAATAACATTTCTCAATTAAGGGCTGAAGTCATTGTTATTAGAAAAATATCCACTGGAAAAGCGCAAACCTAAAATATTTCATCGGGCATGCTGATACCGTTAGATCCCTCTAATGTTTTGTAGGTTTCAATTTTACCTTTACTTTATTTAGATATGGCAGGCATGTCCTCTAAGTCTTGACTTTCAGATTTTGTGATTCCTATTCATCTACATGGTAAAATAATGATTTAAGAGTTTTGCACTATGGTTTTCTTGTCAGGGAAGATCATGTTGAATGGTTGATTTTTGTGATCTGCATGTAAATTGAGTCACAAATTTCTTTTATCTTACGTGTAGAGCTAGAAGATGGAGAATTTCTTGGATAATTTTCACATTGAGGCTTATAAATAATATGCAGCACCCTATTTTTGTAGCATATAAAAAATGTTAAAACCAAAAAATTTCAGTGAGCTTTAGCAAGAATACCAGTCCTGTTGACTTTCTTGAAAGCAGAATTAGAACTTGTGGACATTTTTGTTGTTTTGTGAGAGGATTCAAATTCTTGAAATGATACTTGTTCCTACATGAATACAAACCCTTGTCCTTTAATAAGATGTCAAAATTTATAATGAGGTTATGATTATTACTGTCCCCCAGGTAGTACAATGAGTAGTCACATTTTTTTAGCTACCAAAAAGTATGGACATACTCCTTGCAGCTCCGCTGACTGAATGTCTTGATTGTTTTTTCTTGTAGTATATTGTGTGTAAGGGAATTTAAGCAAGAATGAAAGTTTTGTAGTTATTAGATAACTGGAGCTGACTGACAGTTTTGATGTATCCTGTCAGTATGCACTTGCTCCTGTTTAATAGCATTCTTGTTATTTTTTATTCTCTCGAGTGTGGACTAAAGACACAATGTCATTGTAACTGACGAATGAAACATTGTTGCACATTGCTGATAGAAGAAGAGTTTAAAGTTATTCCTCTAGCACAATTTTCTCTCTTAGCATTGATAGCTGATCCACTTATTTGACTTGAACACTACCGGTTGGAAGAAAAAGGATTTTGCCCCTTTTTCCCCGTTTTTGGTGATTATTCTTTTAAGACTGATCAATAGGAGTTTTCATAAATGTAACTTCTACAGTTTCTCTCCCAGTGGGAGAAACTGTTGCCCAATCCTTCACTGAGGACAAATAAAAAAAACAACAAAACTACGTGCTACTTTGCACTCCACTTCAACTGTTCACACGTGTTCTCATCAGTATGTTACTGTACTATTACAATTATCATCATTACTGTATTATTATTTTCATCAATATTATTATTTTTACTAGCTAAGCAACAACTATAGTTTGAAAAGTTGGATGCTATAAGCCCAAGGGCTCCAACACAGAGAAATAGCCCAGTGAGGAAAGGAAATAAATGAACCGGATGTAATGAACATTTAGAATAAAATATTTTAAGAAAAGTAACAACATTAGAACAGATCTTTAATATATAAAGTACAAAAGACTTATGTTAGCGTGTTCAACATGAAAACATTCACTGGAGGTTTGAACTTTTGAAGTTCTGCCAATTCAATTACCTGGTTAGGAATATCATTCCACAATCTGGTCACATCTGGAATAAAACTTCTAGAATACTTTGGAGTATTGAGCCTTATGATGGCAAAGGCATAACTAGAATTAACTACATACCTAGTATTACGAACAGTATGGTACTTTTAGGGAAGATCTGAATGCAGAGGATGGTCAGAATTTTGAAAAATCTTATGCAACATGCATAATAAACTAATTGAATAATGGTGCCAGAGATTAATATCTAGATCAGGAACAAGAAATTTAATATTATTATTACTAGCTAAGCTACAACCGCATTTGGAAAAGCAAGATGCTATAAGCCCAAGGGCTCCAACAGGGGAAAATAGCTTGGTGAGGAAAGGAAATAAGGAAATAAACTATAAAAAGTAATTAAAATTAAAATAAAATACTTTAAAAACATTAACAACATTACAACATATTTAATTTATAAACTATAAAAGGACTTATGCAAGCCTGTTCAACATAAAAACATTTGCTGCGAGTTTGAACTTCTGAAGTTCTACTGATTCAACTACCCAATTAGGAAGATCATTCCACAACTTGGTCACAACTGGAATAAAACTTCTAGTGTACTGTGTACAGTAGTATTGAGCCTCATGATGGAGAAGGCCTGACTATTAGAATTAACTGCATACCTGTCCAACAAATAAAATGAGATTCAGCAGTTGAAGACCAGAAAGAAGAACAATTCTTGAAACAAGGTAGAATGGAAGAATTAAAACTTCTTTATAATAGATTGGTCACTGAAAACCTTGAAAGACTTTCTCAGTAAGCCAGTTTTTTTGTGCAATTGAAGAAGAAACAGACCTAATGTGTTCCTCAAAAGTAAAATTGCTATCAAGAATCTCACCTAAAATTTTAAAAGAGTCATACTGAGTTAAAGAAACATTATCAATGCTGAGATCCGGATGTTGAGGAGCCACTATCCTTGACCTACTTACAATTATACTTAGTTTTGTTATGATTCAACTTCATGCCCCATAATTTGCACCATGCACTAGTTTTGGATAGATCTCTGTTACAGGATTCAGCAACCTCAGATCTATATTCAGGAGGTAGAGTTGATATAAAGAGAGTAGCATCATGTTTTCTATGCCAAACCACTATGGACCAAGAACACTACCATGAGGAAAACCAGATATCACATTCCTATACTCACTATGGTGTCCATCAGTAACAACTCTTTGTGATCTGTTACTTAAAGATTCAATAATGATGCTATGAAAAGACTCACCCACTCCCAACTGTTTGAGTTTGAAAACAATGTCCTCATGATTAACACAATTTAAAGCTGCGCTAAAATCAAGGGCAATCATTCGAACTTCCTGACTACAATCAAGGGATACTCTACAGCATTGGAGATTGTAAGAAGGGCATCACATGCTCCAAGGCCTATGCTTTAAAGGTTTTAAAGGTTGCACATTAATGGCAAAGCCAAGGGACAGGTAGTAAGTTGGCCAGGCACCAGCCACCTGTTGAGATACTACTGCGAGAGAGTTATTGGGTCCTTTGACTGGTCAGACAGTACTACAGTACATTGGATCCCCCTGTCTCGTTACGGTTCATTTTTCCTTTGCCTACACATACACCGAATAGTCTGTCCTATTCTTTCCACGTTTTCTTCTGTCCTCATACATTTGACAACATTGAGATTACCGAACAATTCTTCATTCAAGGGGTTGACTATCGCATTGTAATGGTTTAGTGGTTACTTTCCTCTTGGTAAGGTAGAAGAGTGACTTAAGGTATGGTAACCAGCTTTTCTAAGACGACACTCCATAACCAAACATTGTTCTCTAGTCTTGGGTAGTGCTATAGCCTCTGTACCATGGTCTGCCACTGTCTTGGGTTAGAGTTCTCTTGCTTGAGGGTACAATTGGGCATACTATTTTATCTTATTTCTCTTCCTATTTTTTTTTTGAAGTTTTTCTAGTTTAAAAATGAAAGATTTATTTTAATGCTGTTACTGTTCTTAAAATATTTTATTGTTCATTACTTCTTTTGTAGTTTATTTCCATATTTCCTTTCCTCACTGGGCTGTTTTTCTCTTTTGGAGTCCTTGGTCGTATAGCATCCTGCTTTTCCAACTAGGGTTGTAGCTTAGCTACTAATAATCATAATAATAATGCCCTAGCAGGACAGTGACCTAGAGACTGACCGCATATACATATGATCAGCACTCAAGCCCTCTCCAAGCTTGGACCAGGTAAGGCCAGGTAATGGCTGCTGATGACTCTCCAGGTTGACCTATAGATTTCTCCCCCCTGCCCATAGCTCAAAAAAGATATCAAAGTTGCAGACACGACGAGACACTATTAAGCTTGAGCGGATTTCGTAACTCCAGTCCAGCAGATCGCTAGGCAGGTTTGTTTCCAATTTTGCAAAATGGCCTCCTACAGGAACACCACCTCAGCTGTTTGCGATTGCATGCTCCTACTGGAGTGTCAGTTACCAGATTGCACTTTTTCATTGAAGTGCCACCTCACCTGTTTGTAAATGCTAGACAATCCAAGATCAATCAATCAATTAGTCACCTGTTCCCGATTGCCCACTCCTACAAGAGAGCCATCTCAGCCGCTCATGAATGTGCACTCCTACAGGAGCATGACCTCACCTGTTGGGTAATTCCGCTCATAAGGGAGTGCCACTTCATCTGTTTGCAACCGTGCGCTCCGGCGGGAGTGCTACTTCACCTGCTTGTGATCGTGCGTTCCTATGGGAGGGGCACCTCTCCTATTCACTACCACACCCTCCTGTGGGAGCTCCACCTCACCTTATAGTTTGCTCTTATGGCAGCACCACTTCACCTGTATTAAAAATAGCCAAAGAATGCAAGTCAAAATTTAAAACTTAAGAGTCAAAAATTGGCAAGTAATGCTGCATAAGTTAGGAGATTATATAAACAATACTCTCTTAATTATATGCCTCCGGAGAATATGTGGCCATAGATGTATTCAGGGAGGGATGGGCTACCCACCTGTGTATCTTAATTGTATTAGGGATTTGATATACAGAAAAAAATTCACCTGCTTTTCAACCTACTAATAACACATGTACTGCTGTTACTTTACAAGCCATCCAAAATAGCATTGATGAATGGCAATTCTTCTGTTCGTGACTGTCAACTATGGGCTTTTTTCACAAGTGGTACACTCTTGGGAAGTCGGCAACATGGTAGAGATGTTCGTAAAAGTTCAGTCCATGCTGGAACCCTACATCATTGCTTGACAGAAAGGCTTCGTACTTCAGGTTTCCACCGTCGCTTGACCAGCTCATCATTCAGCTGAACAAGAAACTCAGTTTTCCCCAGTTTCAGTCAACAGTTCCAGTCAATTAGCAGCATTCGTGGATACCTACCAACAATCCCTTCTGCTCATTTTCCTGTTTCACCAATTACTCAGCAATTGGTAAACTAAACTCTGCATGATCCTGAGCTGACCAGCCCCCCCCCCCTTTTTTTTTTTGGGGGGGGGGGGCGTGTGGGGAAGCTCCTCAATCTCTACAATGAAGAATGGTGCTGAGCTCCTGATACAAGTTTTAATTAAGACTTATACTTTGTCAAACTTTCCCAAGATTGCTCTGGTGTGGCCAGTACAGAAAGCCTACATTGCCAATTTTATATTATGGTAATCATATTAGCGTTAAGGAATCTATTGAAATTTCTTGAAATGTAGTGTTTTTGTTTTCAACAGATATTTTGAATTTATCTTATATTGTCTATTGTTGGTTAAAACCAAAGTTTCATTATTAGAAAAATAGATGTGGCATATATTTTGCCCGGCTTTTGCAGATCTGAATCTAAGGATCTTATGCTCTGCACTAGGATTTAAAAGGTCTTGATCAATGACATTAAGGGTCACTCACTTTTGATCATCTACTGTGATAACAATGGACTCTGCGAGAATTGTGTAAGAGTCATCAAGAGCTTTTAGGGAGCCCAAGGTGCAGGGAAAATTTTGCAAATTCGTAGGTCTCTCAAGTGATCGTGCTCGAACTCGAGTGATGAATGGCAGATACAGCTTCGACCCTAGAGACTGTCTTATACTAGCCTAGTCCTAACAAAGTAAGTAGGAAATGACATGGCTTATCTCAAGTCATTCTGGAGGATAGAACATTTCCATCACCTTGCTTCAGGAGTTTATGGTCAGGACCTAGAACCTAGCCTTGTCTAGCAGGGACCAGTATGACTCGCTTTTATGTTCTGCTAGGACACTATGACTTCCTACAGTGACGCAAATAAAAAGAGAAAAGATCCTAGAATGTTGTTGCTTTCTGACTTTGTGGGATATTCAGACATGCTTCTCTGGCTGGCAAAGTGATGGAAGGAGCATCCCGAAAGCTTTTGCACGAAGTTAGACAAAATGCATCGAGACAAAATGCATCAATCCCACCTCTCAGGTAAAAGCTGTCAGGAATGCAATATGTGAAGACAGGATTCTGTTAATGACAGAACCGTCTCTGTCCATTTCCTACGGGAGTACCCAGAGATCCATGGATACTGGTATGTGCAGCCTCTTGGTAGGCATTTAACAGATTGTGAAGTAAGTCTCCATCACAGGACAAGAAACGTCTCTTTTAGGATAGCCGTTGTGAAGTAAATGGAATGAGAGGTAGATTGATTGGACTTTTTATCCCTTCATTCTTCCCGTTTGCTTCATTATTCGCTGGATCGGTTGCTAGGTGTAGGGGAGCCACTAAGTTTTATTTTAGAATTTTCTCCCTATCTTCCCAAAGGAGGATGAGGATTGTCAAATGTATGGAACATATTTTCATTATGACCGTTTGGTGATAATGAAAATATGTTCCATACATTTGACAATCCTCATCCTCCTTTGGGAAGATAGGGAGAAAATTCTAAAATAAAACTTAGTGGCTCCCCTACACCTAGCAACCGATCCAGCGAATAATGAAGCAAACGGGAAGAATGAAGGGATAAAAAGTCCAATCAATCTACCTCTCATTCCATTTACTTCACAACGGCTATCCTAAAAGAGACGTTTCTTGTCCTGTGATGGAGACTTACTTCACAATCTGTTAAGTGACTACCACAAGGCTGCACATACCAGTATCCATCTTCTCCACATGGCTATAGGCTTTTCCCTGACCATCTAGCAGTTCCTGGTGGTGACTTAGTTTAACACCTGCTGCATCTTTATGACTAGGTCTTTAGGAGGTTGACAGGTGTCATTGCTTTTGCTCCTACACATTACTAGGTGCTTGAACTTCCCAGGATAGTAAACCAGCTAGTTGTGTTGTAGGAACTTCCTCCTGCCTAAGCATAAGTTTCCTGGATAGTAAACCAGGTAGTTGTGTTATAGAAACTTCCTTCTGCCTAAGGATAAGTTTCCTATTAAAGCACAAGGGTTTGTATTGGTCTAGGAACAAATCACAAATTTTTAAAGTACTGAAATATGTGTTTTTATGAATAGTACTTACCTGGCAGTTATATATATATATATAGCTGAGTCTCCGACTGCGGCAGAATTTAATCGAAAATCGCGGCAACCGCCTTGTGGTGGTTGTGTGGTTAGATGGTTAACAACCCTTACAGGGTGGTACTTGGAATCATTCCCGTTTTCTGTTCCTCAGATTATCTCTGCCGGCCGGATCGACAACATCGTTTGTCCGCCCTTTAGAGTTTTTTCGTATCGTTTTCCCTTCATCGCCTTTTTGGACTTCGTTTTTGGTGAAGTACATTGTGTTGGGATTTGGCAATCGTGTTTGTTTTTTGTTTTTTGTCTTTTTTCCTTTCTTATCATGAGTGAAAAAATTCATTATTGTATTTGTGCGAATGATATTTCCAAGGTGAGGTTGCCGAAAGTGTCGGTTGACCCTCACACTATCTGTATGGGTTGCAGGGGGTGTGAATGTGCTTTAGATAATAAGTGCAAGGAATGCGAGGTTTTAAGTGATGATAATTGGTTAGCTATGAAGCGCTATGTGCGTAAACTTGAGATTGATAGAGTTAGAAGAGCTAAATCAAAGTCAAAGTCTGCTAGTGAGCCTAGCTTAGATTTATCTATTGACCCTTTGCTTGTAACCTCTTTGGAAGTTATTCCTTCCCCGAATGTTGTAACTCCTGCCCCTTCTACAGGATCTGTGCCTACGGATGACCCTGGGTATGCTAAATTAGGTGCTGAATTAGAGGCCATTAAAGCACAATTGGAGGCCTTTAAAGGTAAGGGTGTAGGTGAAATTAGTGCTTGTGAAAGTGCAGTGGAGGTGACGACTAATCGAATCTGTCATACCCCTAGGTCTAGACCTCTACCAAGCTCCCAGGACCAAGGGAGAAGGTACGTCGAAAGCCGAAAGGGGGTGAGAGGTGCTTATCCTCGGTTAGTCGTCGCCTCAGACAGTCCTGTTGCGATCTCCCAGGCTGCTCTTGACCGCCGTAGGAAAGGCGTGTCGGATACGTTTGTGTCTTCGCCTGATCGTTCTCCCAGACGTAATTGGCGTTACGAATCAAGACCAATGAAGAGAGGGTGGAACCGGGACGTGCAGTCTCGCTCTCCCTCTCCCGGTTCGAGTAGCCGAGATCCTGATCCTTCGGAAGACGATTTCGATGTTGTTCCTGTTAAAAGGGCGAAGCAGAGAGTTCTTAGCCCAGTTAATCCTGCTAGACTCCCTACTACTTCTGCTAGCGCTCCCAGTCAAGCCGTACGACAACTGCTGTCTTCGGCACCGCGAGAGCCAGCGGAGGTTGCTAAAGCTTTCATGGTTGTTATGCAGGAACAACTTTCATCGTTAGTTCAAGCTTTCAGCTACCCTTCTCAGTCCGTCAGACGTAAGGACGTCTCTTTGACTGTTAAGAGATCTTCTTCTAAGAGAGATCTTAGTATCTCTCCCAAGAAACCTCTGCGCACTTCGTCGGCCGTACGACAACGCACACCCTCTTCATCGGCACGCTACCAGGAATTTCCTTCCCCCCTCTCCCGGCGCCAGGACGATACTGCCTCTCGTTCTCGGCGCCGTGACGATTCCTTTTCTCTTTCGAAACGCCAGGACGTTACTGCCTTGTTTCTTAGGAAACAGGATGAATGCAGTCTGCATTTTCAAGGCTACGGCAGCCTGCATCTTCAGGACGCTTCCGTTTCTCGTCATCGTGACGATACTGCTTCTCGTCATCGTGACGATACCGCTTCTCGTCATCGTGACGATACCGCTTCTCGTCATCGTGACGATACCGCTTCTCGCCGACTGGATGTTAGCGGCGCTCGGCGCCAGGATTCAAACAGCTCTCGGTGCCAGACTGCTGGCAGCCCAACTCTTCAGGATGTAATCCTTGAGCAGGACCTCGAAGATATTTCGGAAGAGGAAGAAAAACCTGCCGACTCTTCTAGTGATTACAAGGTTCTTTCTCGCTCTCTTTTGGAACTTTATGGGGAGGAATTTCAACCTTCGGCCCCTCGTTCTCCTCAGTCTCAATTTACCAGGAAGAAAGCTACTAAGTCTTCGGCCTTCATCAAAATGAAACTTTCAATTTCGGCCAAGAAAGCTCTCGCTAAGGTGGATGATTGGATGAAGGAACGGAGACAAGCTGTCAAGACCACCTTTTCTTTTCCACCGTCTCGGCTCGCTTCCAAGGCCGGTATGTGGTATGAGACAGGGGAACCTTTGGGGTTAGGAGTGCCTGCCTCCTCCCAAGGTGACTTCTCGGCTCTTGTGGACTCGCAAGAAGGCATGCTTTAAACTCTGCCAAGGTGATGTGGTCCATGTCGGAGCTTGATCACCTCGTCAAGGGAATTTTCAGGGTTTTCGAGGTTTTCAGCTTCCTGGACTGGTCTCTCGGGACTCTGGCCAGGAAGTCTGAACTCCTGGAGGACATGAAGGACCTGACGAGTATCATGTCCTGCATGGACAAAGCTCTAAGGGATGGAGCTAATGAATTGGCTTCCCTTTTCTCAGCAGGGGTCTTAAAGAAGAGGGCCCTATTGTGCTCCTTCACCTCCAGGTCTGTGACTGTTGCCCAGAAGTCGGAGCTGCTTTACGCCCCTTTTTCACGTCATCTTTTTCCTGAAGCTGTGGTCAGAGATATCTCCCTTTCTCTGGCTCACAAGGCTACTCAGGACCTTTTGTCTCGGTCGGCTAGAAAGACCTTACCTGTTGCTCCTGCTCCTCTGAAGAAGGAAGAGAAGAAGTTTCAACAGCCCTTTCGGGGCAGGATCTCCTCGAGAGCGGATTTTAGGGGGAGAAGGCAAGAGTCAGGGCCAAGGACCAGCAGGGGTGAGTTTAGGCCCCGGTCCCAAAAATGAGATGGAAGTCCTCCAGACACCAGTAGGGGCAAGACTGTCTCGTTTTTGGCAGTCTTGGGAAAGGAGAGGGGCGGACACCTGGTCCCTCTCAGTCGTCAAGGAAGGTTACAAGATCCCCTTTTTAAAGAAACCACCTCTCTCAGACTCTCCCCTAGCCTTAGTGGCTCAGTACACCGATGCGGGGAAACGAGAGGCTCTTCTGGTGCTAGTCGACCAGATGTTGGTCAAGGGAGCAATAGAGCCGGTTCAAGACCTCGCCTCCCCAGGCTTTTACAATCGCCTGTTTCTGGTTCCCAAGAACTCGGGTGGATGGAGACCAGTCCTAGATGTCAGCTCTCTGAACGCCTTCGTGGAGAAAACAAAGTTCTCCAAGGAGACGACTCAGTCAGTGCTGGCTGCAGTTTGTCCAGGAGACTGGATGGTTTCTCTCGACCTGCAGGACGCTTATTTTCACGTCCCCATTCATCCGTCTTCGAGGAGATATCTGAGGTTTTGTGTTCCAGGACAAGTGCTTCCAATTCAGGGCACTTTGCTTCGGTCTCAGCACAGCTCCCCAAGTTTTCACCAGACTAATGGCAAAGGTGGCAGGATGGTTACACCAGGAGGGGATAAGGGTCTCCTTCTATCTAGACGACTGGCTGATCTGGTCACAGTCGAAAGAGAAATGTCTGGAGGACCTAATGATGACTCAGGACCTGGGACTCATCGTCAACTGGGGAAGTCTCAGACCGAGCCGAATCAGACTATTCTCTATTTGGGGATAGTTCTGAATTCAGTTCTTTTTCAGGCTTCTCCCTCTCAGGAGAGGCAGACCAGGTGCCTGGACAAAGTCAAAGACTTTTTGAGGAAGCAGGAATGCTCAGCGAAGGATTGGATGAGCCTGCTGGGAACTCTCCCTGGAGCAGTTTGTCCTGTTGGGGAGACTGCACCTAAGGCCTCTGCAACACTTCCTCGCAAAGGTTTGGAACAGAAAGATCCAGGAGGACACTTTTTCTTTTCCCATTCCGACAAAGATCAAGGATCTTTTGATGTGGTGGCTGGACCCAGCTCTGTTGGGAAAAGGGATCTCCTTGTTCAAGTGGAACCCCGACCTAGTGTTATTCTCAGACGCGTCCGAGTCAGGCTGGGGAGCAACACTAGGGAACAAAGAGGTCTCAGGTATTTGGGAAGGGAGTCAGATCAGTTGGCATATCAACAGGTAGGAATTGATGGCCATTTTGTTAGGGCTCAAGGCCTTCAAAACCTCGGTGTCAGGAAAGACTGTGGAGATCAATTCCGACAACACCACAGCTCTCGCGTACATAAGGAAGCAAGGGGAAACTCACTCCCTCTCTCTGTTCTCAACTGCGAGAGAGCTTCTCCTTTGGGCGAACGAGAACGAGACCCAGCTGTTGACAAGGTTTGTTCAAGGGCAGAGAAACATCAGGGCAGACATGCTCAGCAGGAGGGGACAAGTCCTTCCCACAGAGTGGACTCTCAACCCGCATGTCTGTCGGAGCCTCTGGAAGTTGTGGGGCAGACCTGTAATAGACCTTTTCGCCTCCGGTCTAAACAAGAGGATCCCCAACTACTGCTCCCTAGTCCCGGACGAGGAAGCTGTTGCAGTGGACGCCTTCTTAGTGGATTGGACGGGGCTGGACATGTATGCCTTTCCCCCGTTCAAGATCATCAATCTGGTTGTCAGGAAATTCGCTCTCCTCGATTCGGGACGAATGATCCTAGTGGCTCCATTCTGGCCTGCGAGGGAATGGTTCACCGAAGTGGTAGGGTTGCTGATGGACTTAACAAGAAGACTCCCGGCAAGTCCAGATCTTCTCAGACAACCCCACTTCGAGAGATTTCACCAAAACCCCCTCGCTCTCAATCTGACTGCCTTCAGACTGTCGAGAAGCTCGTTAGATCTCGAGGCTTTTCGGCACAAGCGGCGAAAGCTATTGCCAGGGCAAGGAGGATCTCTTCACAAAGAGTCTACCAGTCAAAGTGGGAGACCTTTAGAGCTTGGTGCAGGAGGCGCAAGGTTTCCTCGTCCTCTACCTCTCTAAGCCAGATTGCAGACTTTCTTTTGTACCTCAGGCAGGATGCTAAGCTGGCTGTGTCTACCATTAAAGGATACAGGAGCATGCTCTCAACCGTCTTTAGGCATAGAGGCTTAGAGTTATCTCAGAATAAGGACTTGCAGGACCTCATTAGGTCTTTTGAGACAACGAAGCAGGTGCACTTAAGACCCCCTTCTTGGAACCTAGATGTGGTGCTCAAGTTTTTGTGCTCCAGGAAGTTTGAGCCTATCTCGCAAGCTTCTCTGCGAGATGTGACTAAGAAAACCCTCTTCCGTTTGACTCTAGCGACTGCCAGGAGGATCAGCGAGGTCCAGGCAATCGAGAAGCGTGTAGGCTTCACCCTAAATGGAGCGGTTTGTGCCTTGAGGTTCGACTTTCTCGCCAAGAATGAGAACCCTTCGAAACCCTGGCCCAGGAATTTTGAAGTCCCTAACCTCATGAATCTAGTGGGTCAGGAACAGGAAAGCCTCCTCTGCCCGGTTAGGGCTCTCAAGGCTTATTTGACCCACACTAAGAGTGTGAGGGGTGCTTCCAACTCCTTATGGTGTTAGGTGAAGGATCCTCAAAAACCCGTCAAAGAACGCTTTGTCCTTTTTCCTGAGGGAAACTATTAGGGAAGCCCACCTCTTTTGTGAGGAAGAAAACTTCGCCCTGTTAAATGTACGGGCTCACGAAGTAAGGGCCATTGCTGCTTCGCTGGCATACCGGAAAAATATGTCAGTTAGGCAGATCATGGACGCAACGTTCTGGAGGAGCAACTCTGTCTTCGCTTCTCATTACCTCAGAGAGGTAAGAGTGGACTATGACAAGTGTTATACCTTGGGACCATACGTAGCTGCGGCTTCTGTATTAGGCAAAGGAGTTACTACCCCCACTCAACCTTAGTTTATGTACTTGTAATTGGGTTTGTGTTTTTTATGGTTGTCTGAGGTCCTTGTCTTGTGGTACGATTCCCTCAGTCCAGATAGATAGTTTATATCTATTTCTGCAAGGTTAGGTGGTTAGCTTTAGTAAGGTTGCAGGTTTTTATTATATGGGAAGGTAGTTTCTGAAGTCTAGTCAATTTGTTGGTCCTACCCCTTTGACAGACTCGATTGAGTTGTCTGCAGCGTAGCAGGTCTACTCCTGGCTGAACACTCCTAAGGGAAAGCGACTCTAGAGGCAGTTACCTTTGAAGTCAGCTACCTTAGCAGGTAAGGAATCAAGGTGTCTGTTCTCCTACAACTCTTTTGTTGTTTCCCCAACTATGTTTTTCTGTCTGTTTCCCTCCTCCAAATGTGTGAATCAGCTATATATATATAACTGCCAGGTAAGTACTATTCATAAAAATGGAGTTTTTATGATAAAACAAAGTTTTATGAATACTTACCTGGCAGTTATATATATATATTTTAAAGCCCACCCATCTCCCCTCAGGAGACAGGTCGGGCAAAGATAATCTGAGGAACAGAAAACGGGAATGATTCCAAGTACCACCCTGTAAGGGTTGTTAACCATCTAACCTCACAACCACCACAAGGCGGTTGCCGCGATTTTCGATTAAATTCTGCCGCAGTCGGAGACTCAGCTATATATATATAACTGCCAGGTAAGTATTCATAAAACTTTGTTTTATCATAAAAACTCCATATTTCCTAACTATGCAAACTTGAGTCCTTTAAGTTGAACTTCAACCACCCTACTGTAGAAGTTGCAGGCGGGAATTTGTAGTGAGAGCTCAGTGGCCTGTCTACTTATCTGAAAGCATACTCCTATTTAAGGACTCAAGTTTGTACTGTATAGTTAGAAAAAATGCAAGTTACTTTAAAAAATGTGATTTTAATATTTTTATAAGGTAAAATAAATACTCTTTGATAAGTTTATTTAGGCTTTTTACAACTTTCTTTAAAACAGTATGCATATATTTATAATGTGACTACATACTGTAGTATACAAGCACCTTGGAAATTTTATTTTATCAATTTTTGAAGAGTTTTTTTGATAGGGAGTTGATGTGTTAATGAATAAAATTTTCCCAACAGAGTTGCCGTGTAAGAACTGGAACAGTAGACAAGAACGGTGGAATTGGAGGAGGGGGAGATGGAGGTGGTGGAGGTGGAAACGGGGCCTTAGGTGGCTTCCGCCTTGTGGATGCACTGATATCTAGTGTGCTAGATGAGACAGACCAATTAGGTCTGGCTCATCTCCAAGATAAGCCAGATAAGTATGTATTAATTTTTATTGTTTGTTTTCAGTTTTGCTTTTGTTCCGATAAAATTACAAACCTTCGTCCTTTACATAGGAGAGATACTGTAACAGCGGAGCTGGAGAATATGGCAATTAAAGCTTTTATAGTGGGGTGTAAACAGGTGGCTGGTATCTACCAGTTGGGAGCAGGTAAACACTGCCCCTCTGCTTGATCACTGAACAGTCATATTTATAGCAGCCACCAGTGAGAACAGAAGTTCTTCTACTGTCTAGAGATTTTGGCAGTTAATTCTCTCCAGCACATTTTCTACCTTACTCTTGGACTCTACCTTTTTTTTTTCTTCTATTTTGTTTTGTTGACGATGCAATGTCTTGGGACATTGTCTTTGAGTCTGAGACGTGCTTAATGCTAGCATGTCTCTCATAACTTTCGACAGCTTATACGTCACCCTTGAGTCAGACTTCTTCTGAGTTGGATACATGTGCTCATGAGCATTATTTCTCGCAGCGAGTGCTGTTGAATCAGTGTTTCCTAATTTGATTGAATTAGAACGTTGATTTCCGGACTTTTTCAGTGAGCAGCTCGCCTTTTTGTAAAGTTGAGCGTGCTTATCAAGTGAACATGGCTGACCCTTGTGGAGGAGACATGCTTAATGTTAGCATGTCTCCCACACACCTTCCTTTGGGACGTGCACCTCACTGAAGGATCCCTGTGTTGATGAGCAACATGTATCTCAACACAAACAGCGTGGGCTCTAGTGTGAACGTGTTCTCTCACCTAAATGGACGCTCTCGCCTGAGCACTATAGCTCTTTGGAGGGTGTGCATGTCTTCCTTAACACGCACTGGCTTAGTTGCACACACTTGAACGCTGCGCCTATAAACGTACGTGTGGGGTGACTAATCTTGCTAGATCCCTGGTGTGTGCTACGCCTGTTTGAAGTTTTGAACAGGTGGGTTACAATCACTCACCATTGCGTGAATCACGCTTAAGCACAGTGTAAGATCTAAGACGTGCCCTTATAGTGCACGCGTCCAGGATTGAGTGCAAGTTTTAACTCTTTTAGAAAAAATTTACGCCTGCGAGAGCTAGAACGCACGCCCTAATGTGTGCGCTTCCCGGCCCTCCTGCATAATTATGACTGGCAGGTCTATCCAGTAGACTTCGCGGCCACACGCTCGCTTGCAAATATGTTCACAATGTTATGACTTGTGATCAATCAATTCCTTTTGAGCAATGACTGGGCAGGCGTGTTCCTACTGCTGACGAAGGCTGCCTGCTTCGCTAGTTGCATGCGCTACCTCGCGGGCGGGCGCGCCCACACTCATGAGGAATAGCAGGGGCAACTTACCATTACACAGACCTACTGACTTACCTTCGTTCGCGAAGGACATTCTTGGGTTCAGCCAATTGAAGCTGTTAATTAGACAAATTGGAACCCTGGTCCAATGCATCAATAGCTCTTGTTCATAGTTGATGATTATATCTTTTCGGGGAAATTAGGTTCTCCAAAGAGCCGCTACCTTCCCATAGACCACACGCATAGAAGGTCTGCCCTCAAGTGGGCTCCTCAATCATTCCCGTCAGGTACTCCCTAATATCTCCGGAATGTACGCATAAGTATTAAAGGTACTTGGACTCCAAAACTTTGCAAAAGTAAGTCTGTTCCCTTGGGGGGGAAGAATTGGAGCTTATTCCAGATAATTTGATTAGGAACGGAGAGATCCAAGACATGATTCGCCTCTTTTCTAAGGGATACCTGTCACCAGAGAGAAGGATGTCTTGTTTACGAACATTTATTGATGTTCGCTAATTGAGTTTTGGTGTTACAAACCATTTGTGGCACTCCCAGATCTTCGGTCTGGCCCGGGGGACCCATCACAGGATTCCTGCCTTAAGATCAGGGGGAATATTTACCTTCTATAGAGGTAGTTTCTCCTGCCTGTGTTTATTGGTCCGTGGCTGGACTTGCGCACACAACTGCCTTCCAGACAAATGTGATTGAAGATACATTTCAATCTTGTCTTTTGGAAGTAGTTGCTTGCGACCAATCTTCTGCTTGACAGTGATCAGCTTTGGATGTTCGCTGTAATACCAATATCAGCCAGAGATTGTTGGTTACTTTGTTGTTTACCGGTCTTTGGGAGGACATACCCAAACAACTCTTATCCTAGCGAGGGCAATTGGAGGGCAGGGTTTCATCTTCCTTTTACAGAAACAGTTGCTTGCAACTGATTGCATAACTTGCATATCATTACAGATGTGGGCAGGATGATTCCCTATTTTGTTGATCTGAGCTCGAACAGGCGGGTTTAGCTTACACTTATACTTCTGTATCTGTGTTGGTGTTATCCCACGGTTAGTGGACCATTTGGGAAGTGTGCTCTTGCTGTGCCGATAGTGGAGAATGCAAATTTCCTTTCCAATGTGTGATACTTAATATTCTCAAGCAGGTTAACCAAACAACCAATTAATCAACCAACCAGTCACGACCCCTGCTTTATGGATTCTTCAAGTAATGAACCCCCATCCCCTGTATACGCTGACTCTCCCCTGGCACTGTGGATGACCTCTGCTAATTTAATCAAGGAAAATTCTGTTAACCATGGAACTAGAAAAGACCACTCTACTGATGTTAAATAAAATAATTTGGGTAACATAAGGAAAATGCGAATCCTTTATGTTACCCAAATTCCGTTAGAGAAATTATGAGGAGATACATAAAGCATTTGAGTTTTATGGGTTAATAAAGGAAATAAGATGAGACTTGAAGATGAAAAATTGGATTCATGGATATCTTTTGACACCCATGACAAAGCGTTAAATGCAATATGTGATGTTATGAATATTAGAATATCTTGGGGGGCTCCTTGTGATAAGGTCCCAAAGGAATTGGATGTATACAAACTTGCTGATTGGTTTGAAAAAGATATCAATATACTGTACTTATGTCTTCCCAGAGAAAGCCAAAACCCCTAATGTGGCTTGTGGCTGAACGTAAAGGGGTAGTAGGGAATTATTTAAATTATGCAAATTTATTCAGAAAAAGTATGAACCAATGCACCTGGTGATATATCTCGTTTATATGCCCCCTGTGGCCCGGGGGCATATAAAAATTAGAATAACGTTATCCCTGCGTGTCGTAAGAGGCGACTAAAAGGGACGGGACGAGGGGGCTGGGAACCCCCTCTCCTGTATCTACATCCTGTGAGACATCAACAAAGAGATGGAGCTGGGGGGAGAGTGACTGCTCCCCGTACTCTAGTTTTGGGGTGTTTGAATGTGCGTGGATGTAGTACGATAGAGAGTAAAAGATGTGAAATTGGAAGTATGTTTAGGAATAGAAGGATGGATGTATTGGCCTTGTGTGAGACTAAGATAAAAGGAAAGGGTGAAGTTATGTTTGGTGAAAGGTCTGGTAGAGTGTCTGGGATTGAAAGGGGAAGAGCAAGAGAGGGTGTGGCTTTATTGCTAAGTGAATGGATGACAGGTAAAGTAGTGGAATGGAAGGAGATATCATCTAGGTTAATGTGGGTAAGGGTTAGGTTGGGTAGGGAATGTTGGGCGTTTGTCAGTGCGTATGGGCCAGGTAGTGAGAAAAATGAAGAAGAGCGGAATGAGTTCTGGAATGAATTAACTAGGTGTGTAGAAGGACTGGGTAGAAGGAATTATGTAGTTGTCATGGGTGACTTGAATGCTAGAGTGGGTGCTGGAGAGGTAGAAGGTGTCATTGGGAAGTATGGCGTACCAGGTGAAAATGAGAGTGGTGAGAGACTGGTAGATATGTGTGTTGAGCAAGAGATGGTGATAAGTAATAGCTTTTTCAAAAAGAAGGATAAAAATAAGTATACATGGGTAAGAGTGGCAAATGGAAGAGTAGTAGAAAGGGCATTAATGGATTATGTGTTGATAACTAAAAGAATGTTTGGAAGATTGAAAGACGTGCACGTGTTTAGGGGTATGGCTAACGGTATGTCTGATCATTTTTTGGTGGAAGGAAAATTAGTTGTAGCAAAAGAGTGGGGGAATAGAGTAGGTGGATGTAAAAGGGAGCTAGTGAGGGTTGAAGAGCTAATAAAACCAGGGGTAAAAAGTAAATATCAGGAAAGGTTGAAAATGACATATGACGAAGTGAAAGTAAGAGAAACTGGCAATTTAGAGGAGGAGTGGAAGTTAGTAAAAGAAAATTTTGTTGGGATTGCAAGTGATGTGTGTGGCAAGAAGTTTGTTGGAGGCAGCATGAGGAAGGGCAGTGAATGGTGGAATGAAGGAGTGAAGGTAAAAGTGGAAGAGAAAAAGAGGGCTTTTGAAGAATGGCTGCAGAGTAATAGTATAGAGAAGTATGAAAAATATAGAGAGGAAAATGTGGAAGTAAAGCGCAAGGTACGTGAGGCAAAGAGGGCAGCTGACCTGAGGTGGGGTCAGGGATTAGGTTATTAATATGAAGAGAATAAGAAGTTGTTTTGGAAAGAAGTGAAGAGAGTAAGGAAGGCTGGCTCAAGAATTGAAGAGACCGTGAAAGATGGAAATGGAAGGTGGTTAAAAGGAGAGGAGGCAAGGAAAAGATGGGCGGAATATTTTGAAAGTTTACTGAATGTTGAGCATAATAGGGAGGCAGATATAATTGCTGTTGCAGGTGTTGAGGTGCCAGTGATGGGAGATGAGAATGAGAGAGAGATTACAATAGATGAAGTGAGGAGAGCACTAGATGAAACGAGAGTAGGAAAAGCGTCTGGTATGGATGGTGTGAGAGCTGAGATGTTGAAGGAAGGGGGTGTAACTGTACTTGAATGGTTGGTGAGATTGTTTAATATGTGTTTTGTGTTGTCAATGGTACCAGTAGATTGGGTTTGTGCATGTATTGTACCACTATATAAGGGTAAGGGAGATGTGCATGAGTGTTGTAATTCAAGAGGTATTAGTTTGTTAAGCGTAGTTGGAAAAGTGTATGGTAGAGTAATGATTAATAGGATTAAGGATAAAACAGAGAATGCAATCTTAGAAATACAGGGTGGTTTTAGAAGAGGTAGGGGTTGTATGAATCAGATTTTTACAGTAAGGCAGATATGCGAGAAATATTTAGCAAAAGGTAAGGTGTATGTTGCTTTTATGGATCTGGAGAAAGCGTATGATAGAGTTGATAGGGAAGCAATGTGGAATGTGATGAGGTTATATGGAGTTGGTGGAAGGTTGTTGCAAGCAGTGAAAAGTTTCTACAAAGGTAGTAAGCATGTGTTAGGGTAGGAAATGAAGCGAGTGATTGGTTTCCGGTGAGAGTGGGGCTGAGACAGGGATGTGTGATGTCACCGTGGTTGTTTAACTTGTATGTTGATGGAGTGGTGAGAGAGGTGAATGCTGGAGTGCTTGGACGAGGATTAAAACTGGTAGACGAGAATGACCATGAATGGGAGGTAAATCAGTTGTTGTTTGCGGATGATACTGTACTGGTTGCAGACACACAAGAGAAGCTAGGCCGATTAGTGACAGAATTTGGAAGAGTGTGTGAGAGAAGGAAGTTGAGAGTTAATGTGGGTAAGAGTAAGGTTATGAGATGTACGAGAAGGGAAGGTGGTGCAAGGTTGAATGTCATGTTGAATGGAGAGTTACTTGAGGAGGTGGATCAGTTTAAGTACTTGGGGTCTATTGTTGCAGCAAATGGTGGAGTGGAAGCAGATGTACGTCAGAGAGTGAATGAAGGTTGCAAAGTGTTGGGAGCAGTTAAGGGAGTAGTAAAAAATAGAGGGTTGGGCATGAATGTAAAGAGAGTTCTATGTGAGAAAGTGATTGTACCAACTGTGATATATGGATCGGAGTTGTGGGGAATGAAAGTGATGGAGAGACAGAAATTGAATGTGTTTGAGATGAAGTGTCTAAGGAGTATGGCTGGTGTATCTCGAGTAGATAGGGTTAGGAACGAAGTGGTGAGAGCGAGAACGGGTGTAAGAAATGAGTTAGCAGCTAGAGTGGATATGAATGTGTTGAGGTGGTTTGGCCATGTTGAGAGAATAGAAAATGGCTGTCTGTTAAAGATGATGATGAATGCAAGAGTTGATGGGAGAAGTACAAGAGGAAAGCCAAGGTTTGGGTGGATGGATGGAGTGAAGGAAGCTCTGGGTGATAGGAGGATAGATGTGAGCGAGGCAAGAGAGCGTGCTAGAAATAGGAATGAATGGCGAGCGATTGTGACGCAGTTCCGGTAGGCCCTGCTGCTGCCTCCGATGCCTTAGATGACCGCGGAGGTAGCAGCAGTAGGAGATTCAGCATTATGAAGCTTCATCTGTGGTGGATAATGTGGGAGGGTGGGCTGTGGCACCCTAGCAGTACCAGCTGAACTCGGTTGAGTCCCTTGTTAGGCTGGAGGAACGTAGAGAGTAGAGGTCCCCTTTTTTGTTTTTGTTTCATTTGTTGATGTCGGCTACCCCCCAAAATTGGGTGAAGTGCCTTGGTATATGTATGTATGTATCTATGGAAAATCGACACTGTCTGTAGTACTTTCTAACATACAGACAAGCAGTGATGATATTACATTAGAAATCAAACCCCATCTAAATATTAGTTATGGAAGGGGAGTAGTCTTCAGTAAAGACCTGCACGAAATTACAGAGGAGGAGATACTTTCCATGTGTCCATTAAATGTATGGAAAGTACATAAAGTTCCTGGAACATCAATGATTATACTTACTTTCCAGGGTGCTGATGTGCCTTTTCATATTATTATTGAAAATTAAAAGATTAATGTTTGTCCTTTCAAGCAGAAGCCACTGCAATGTTATTGTTTTAAACTTGGACACTCATCTAAAGTTTGTAAATATGGAAAAATGTGTAGCACTTGTTCCAAATCTTACCATGGATGGTAATACTTCCTGTCCTCGAGAGTATGTTAGCTGTAGGACACCGTATGATCAATGAGCAGGGAGCCATGGCGGAAGTCTTATGTATATCTGTCGAGATGTTCCCCAAATATACACTATATGCCTGTCTGTGCTCCTCTGCAGGCAGTGGTTGTCCAAATTGCTATTGGGAGAAAATACACAATTTGCTCTCTTCACTTGCCTCCAAATAACATCTCATATAATAATTAAGTAGAGGTGATTCAACAACCCCCTCAACCATTTCTATTACTAGGAGATTTGAATGGTAGACATCCTTTATGGGATAATGTTTTTTAGCAAATGCAAGGGGTATTATTGTATCATCAGTTATGGAGAATGAAGATGTAGGGCTCCTTAATACAGGAGAGCTCACAAACTTTCATGTCCAGACAGGTACCTTATCTTGCATTAACCTTCCAATTGCAAGCTCTTACTACCGTCTCGATTTTGATTGGAGAACAGTAGATTATTGGCATATTAATGATCATGCACCAATCATTATAAACCCCAACAGCTTGAAAGTGTTGAGGATGTCATAGACTTACTGAACAGAACTCTCCATACAGCAGGAGTCAATTCGGTTCCCAATACCACAGAGTTATTCAGACGGTGACCAGTCCCCTGGTGGTCTTCCAAACTAATTGCCCTGCACAGAGCCACAAGAAAATCTTTGACTCTGTTGCATAGGTGAAGTACAGTCGAGAATTTGATAACATAAAAAAAATGTAGAGCACAGTTCCGTCGTGCCATGAAAGAAGCTAGGCGGCAGTCTTGGATATCTTTTGTTTCCTCCATCAACAGTGGATCACCATCATCTTCTGTATGGAGGAAAGGAAAAAAGATAGTAGGCAAATTTACCCCCAATCCTCCACCAGCGTTGAAGCTGAATGGTCAGTATGTGACTGGAGCAACTGAGGTTAGCAATACTTTGGCTAATCATTTCTACAATGTATCATGCAAGTGTGACGCAACCCCTGGTCACCAGTGTAGATGCATTGAGTAAAAGAAAATTTTAAATTTTGCAACAGAAAAGGAGGAATCTTACAATGCTCCTTTTACTGAAAGGGAATTTGATTCTGCACTTAACTGCAATGTTAGCCCTTAAACTCGATGGAATTCCATATGCAATGATTTAAATATGTACCTGTTAATACTAAGCTTTTTAATTATGCATTATTAACAGAATATTGCATGATCATAGTTATCCAAGTGTTTGGGAACTAGCCATTTTTTTTTTTTTAGTTTTTTAAAACTCGGTTAGGATAATTTTATAGTTGCAAATTATTGACCAATTGCATTGAAATCTTGTTTATGTAATATCATGAAGAAGATGGTCAATGCAAGACTGGTGTGGAACCTAGAGAAGAAAGGTATTTTATCATCTATCCAGTGGATTTATAAAAACGCACTCAATGACGGATGTGTTGATATGAGTCGAGTCCTCTTAATCTAATTGTGAAGCCTTTACTTCCAAACAGTACCATGTACTAATCTTTTTAAGAAGCATATGATACTGCATGGAGAAATGGCATACTTAAAATCAATCATAATTTGGGATTGACAGGAGAGCTACCATTGTTCATTCAATCATTTGTATCACATAGATTTTTACCACGTTAGAGTAGGTGAAACTCTGTCAGAGAGGAAGTGTCAGGAAGAAGGAGTTCCCCAGGGTAGTGTGCTAAGCGTAACCCTATTGACATTAGCCATTAATGGGATATCCTCTGTCATTCCCCAAGATATTCTCTCAACGCTATTTGTATTTTATCTCTCCTTGTCATTTGCTGGACCTAGAATGGCAGTGGTTGAGAGAAAACTAAAAACTACAACTCTAAATTGACAAAATTATTCAGTGGTCTGATATGAATGGATTTAAGTTTTCTATAAGTAAAACTGTTGATGTCCATTTCTGTTGTATTTGGGGAATATATCCAGACCCTGATAATATACATCAAACATCGGATCCCATGTGTAAGTGAAGCTAGATATCTAGGGTTGATATTTGATTGTAGTCTTACATTGGTTCCCCACTTGAAAGCCTTAAAAATAAAATATCTCTAGGTTCTGACTCTGAATTTTAAAAGGTTTGTCCCATACATCATGGGTGTGCAGACTGCAAAACTCTTTGTGCCAACTGCAGAGGCCACCTTTGAAGTGTGAAGAATTGTTACTTTTAAAAAGTACACAAAAATGTGCCTGATATATTGGGATATATTTAGGTATAGAATTTAATTTTTTGTCAACTGGTTATTTTAAGTAGAGCTTAAACAGAATTTTGAAGAAGGTTGAAAGCCTTTACATAATTCTCTATTGTCATTTTGATTTTTCTTTTTAATTTTCAGCAGAACTTGTGGAAATAACCTAAGCCACAATTCTAGGAGCTTGGGACGTGATATTGGGGGTGATAATATATTATGGAGTTCGGGAGGCTTAAGCAGGGGAAACCACACAGATGACTTTTATCCTCCTTCGGCCCATCCTCACAATCAGTCAGACTTCATCAACTACTTATATGACTCAGCTGTCCATGAAGAAGAGGTATTGTAGATTTGCTTTTTAAAGTTGTATTGAATTGATTTTAAAAATTTCTTGCCTTATATTTTCTGTGTACAAGTAAGCCACTTTAGATTGTGTACCTGGTCTTGTGTAGATTTGTGTGTGCTTGGAAGCTGTTTTCAGCTAAGATTATTAACAAAGTAGAAAATGTTTTGTATGAGTTATTAAGGTAATGATAGTAATTATCATCATTATTATATTTATTGTTATTATAATTATTATTGATGTAGGAATTAGATAACACTACTTTGAATTGGTTAATTTTTTTATATAATTGACTTAGATTTACGGATCCTTAGTTTTTTGGAATACGCAAATTGTACTCTCAGATTGTGCGGAAACTTCTTCCAGAGTTTCCTGCTTCTTCCTATATAGGAATCAATATTCCCCTCCCCTTTTCCGCATCAATACTGATCAATTAACAAGGGTCCAAGAGATAATCCGTATGAACATAGTTTTGGGGGTGTTGGTCTGTTACAATACAGTACAGTATATACACTATTGTAATTTTTATTGTACTCCTGGAGAATGCTAGTTAATTCTACTTGTATTCTTTTTATTGAAGATATCTAGTTTGGAAAATGGATTACTGTACTGTATTTGTAAAGATTTTGATAGTGTTCTTAAGAGTAACAAATTAAAACGGATTACCTAATCACTGTAAGGTCATTGCAATCATTGTGGGAATTAAATTACCTTGTTTCATTTTTAACCCTTTTACCCCCAAAGGACGTACTGGTACGTTTCACAAACCTCATCCCTTTACCCCCATGGACGTACCGGTATGTCCTTGCAAAAAACTGCTATTTACATTTTTTTTTGCATATTTTTGATAATTTTTTGAGAAACTTCAGGCATTTTTCAAGAGAATGAGACAAACCTGACCTCTCTATGACGAAAATTAAGGCTGTTAGAGCAATTGGAAAAAAATATACTGCAAAATGTGGTTGAAAAAAAAAATAACCCCTGGAGGTTAAGGGTTGGAAAGTTCCAAATAGCCTGGGGGTAAAAGGGTTAAAATATATTAAAATATAAATATAAAGTTTTAATTATCTGGCATGGTCTATCTGTCTTTTCTTGTAGTTACTGTTTATACTGTTTTCTGAATTTTCAATATAATTTTTATTATATTCTTAGGTCTTTAGGTTTTCTTTCAACCACATACAGTAATGTAGTTTGGTATATGCTTGTGAAGTTTCAATAATTCTTCAGTTATCCAGTCAAATTCAGTATGTCTGGCTGCACAAATTTTCATTTTCACAACTTTTAATTATTGGGCACTAGGCAAGAAAGGTTTTATTAGGGTTTTAAACCCAGAATGTTTTGAATATACAGTTTTCTATTTCAGTTCTCTTAGTGTTGTTTGGATAAAAAGTTCTTTAAGCTTTGATGTAGGTCTGGCATATAGCACAATTTTTGTCATGTTCAGGCCTATTCCTTCAGTTATTAGGGTTTGCTTTAGAATAATTTGTGAGGTGAAGCTTTGTAAATACTGAAACTATTTCAAGAATGATTTCTCGTTGATTATAATTAACAGTTTAAGTTACTTTAAGTAAGTTTACTTGCTAAACATCTGTGTTATTAAGCACTTTTGTTTTCATTTCAGGCTGGTGTACAAGGGAACTATGGAGAACTTTTCAGAGAACGTGAATTAAGTGGTAGCTCAAGAGACTCTGGCTATGGTTCCTTTCTTGGGGTTGGAGGGGCTGGCTCCCCACCAGGGATGTCCTGTAGCAGCCAGACTCCTCTGTGTGATGTCCGTAAAGGCCCTAATGATTCTCTTGGTCATCCTTCAAGTAGGGGTGTCAGCCATGATTTTGACCAGTTTACTAGTGAGTTGAATGCTAACAAGAATTTTCTAGATAACTTACAGAGACTGAATCAGTTAAATGGGTTAAATGGTGGAAATTCAGCAGGTTTATCACTTCTCCCTCCATTAGGGGATCTAGACCCACTTCTCCTTGGAGGCTCTGATCTCAGTGATGCTGCAGCCTTGGGGCTTAACCAACTTTTGCCGTCTGCACGTGATCTCACTCATGATCTCTTACCTCCTTCATCCACTCCTACATCAGTTGACCCATTTTCAATATCATCTCTAGGGGTCAAGACAAGTTTAGGAGGTTTAGATGTAATGTGTGGCCAGTCATCTTCCACCAATGGCTCTGGGCCACCAGTCCAGTCAACTCATCAGCCAAATGGTCTAAGTCAGGCTGAGAAGGGTCAGCAGATTGTCAATCTTTTGAATGGAATGAATCTTCATGATGGACTTTCACAAGATACTATTAATAACATTGCCAATCATCCTCTTGGAGCCCTAGCTGTGCTGTGTACACCTAATCTCCCACCTACAAGTGGCCCAAACAATGCAAATTTGAATGGACATTGTCTCCCACTTCGACCTCAATCTTCACCAAAGTTTCTAAACTCCCAACCAACTATCTCAAGTAGTGGGGACATTTCTCCTAATGTGCTTCGTAAGCCTCGATCTCAAGATGAACGCGGCATTGGTTCATGTGTAACATCACAGTCTGGGAGTCAAGGGTCTCCAGCAGAGTCACGATCATCAGACCATCATGCAGGACCACCTAAAGAAGGCCCAGCCCATTGTGGTCCAGTGGGACCACCTCCTAAAGGGCCATTTTTGGTTCCTCCACCTCCAACATTCCCACCAACTGATGGTGTCCCTCCTTGGGAGTTGCTTCCTCCAATGGGGGATATCTTCACTCCACATGGACCCCCTCCACCTCTGCTCCCTCCAAACACAGATATGATGCCCCCTTTTGCTGACCTTCCTCCTCATGCTCTCCTTTCAATCCCTCCTCCCCTACTGGGTTTCAGGCCATTCAGGTAATTATAATTTTTTTCTTTATTTAGTTATAAGTACAGAAATGGGCTTGTGAAAGAAATTGCTTTTATTCCATTCAAACTATATACTGTACTACAGTGAATTTATAAAGATTTCATGGTTTAGTAGGCATCAAGAGTACAGGTAGTGTAATTCAAGACATTTAAATGATTGAGTGCACTATGATATAATTGATGATAAAGTATTTTATAACAGTGTTGTTAATATTTTACTCTTCTATAAGGCGTACTGGAGGCAGTGGTGAATTACACTCTAGGCTAGAGGAATGCTACGACCAGTTTCGTCAGCTCGAACGAGAACGTAAGAAAACAGAGGCGGAGCTTGCTAGGTGCTTTCCAGGGAAGCGAGTGTCATCGGCAAACACAGTCCCTCTTCCACGTCTGCCACCATCCCCTAGTCGTGTTGATAGACTCATTATTGACCACTTGCGAGAGCATGCAAGAGTATGTATAGTTGAGTTTTGTAGTATTGAAAGTTCAAAGAAAATTTATTCTTGTAGAGTTTAACCCTGGATAGGTACGCTCCTCGGACACCCCTTTAAGGGTATACTCGGACGCGAACGACCCCGACGCCAAAAAAAATTCTTGAAAAATCAGTTTTTGCAGTAACCTCCTTTTTTCTTTTGCCAAAAAAAACTTCAATGAATGCTTAAAACAACTGTAAAGATAGATACTACTCATCTGCAGAAAAACTATTTATTATAAATTTTTTAGAAAATTAAGTAGAAAAAAAAAAGACGACATAAAAATTCATAAAAAAAAAGTTTATACATATATACACAAATCCTTTTAGGAATTGATTCTTGAATGTTTAGGACACATCTTGATGTATTTTGGATGAAGTCAGACCCATGGAGGTGAAGATCTGAAATGAGAAAAAAAGGGTAACTTTTTTTGGCCAAAAATATTTGTCCAAATTTCATGAATTTTTTTGGGTACCCAAATGAAATAGGAAGTGGCTAATTTTTTTAGGGAATAAACATATGTTATCCTAAAATAGAAATATGTAAAAAATCTTCATTATTTTGTAAATTACATTTATATCAGGGGCCATATCTAAAGGTAATTTTTTGAGTACTTAGAAATTTCGTAAAAAAATACATATATTTAATATATAATATGATATTTATGCAGGTAAAAATATACCAAAATATCACAAATTCTATAGGGAACAAGAATATATATAGATAGGGCAGCTTACGCTTCGGATATGTCCACAAAATGGCCGCCAACCACACTGACTCAGACTCCCTAATCTGCCACTTGAAATGTAGGAAGGGTATGTCAATTTCAAGGTGTTATTTACTAATCTAATTATTATTGGATATGCATAAAAATTGTATGGTGGGTTGCTGGATAATTGTCGATTATTTTACGACTATAAAATTAAAATTCTGACCCAAAAAAAATTTTTTGAAGGGAAATAAAATCGAAAAAAAAAAAAATGTAAAACAATATAATATTTTAGCTAAAAAAATTTGATGATATTCAATCAAAAAAGAAGTAAACAAAATTTTCCGACAAATAAACATCTAGAGGAATCATTACTCTGTGATAGTTCCTTAGTACGTTGTAATTTTGAAAGAATTGGGAAAAAACGAAAAAATGGCAATCACCGGAAAATCGAACACATACCTATATATACGCCATATCTGGCTAAAAAAAAGATAGGCATGGGTAGTCTGATCATCTAGAAACACTTTCCAACACTATAAAAATATAAGTTTTGCGACACTACTTGCCAATTCCTTACGGTAACATGACTAAGCAAAAAAATGCAAAACAAATAAAAAGGGGCACTCGCGGAAAAATGGCTAACATTCTAATATACGGCATTTCAGAAAAAAAAAAATTCAGCCACGTGCTAGGCAAACCATCAAGGCACATTTTCCGACAAATAAACATCTAAATGAATCATTACTCTGTGATAGTTCCTTAGTACGTAGTAATTTTGAAAGAAATGGGAAAAAACGAAAAAATGGCAATCACAGGAAAATCGAACACATACCTATATATACGCCATATCTGGCTAAAAAAAAAAGATAGGCATGGGTAGCCAGATCATCTAGAAACACTTTCCAACACTATAAAATTATAAGTTTTGCGACACTACTTGCCAATTCCTTACGGTAACATGACTAAGCAAAAAAAATGCAAAACAAATAAAAAGGGGCACTCGTGGAAAAATGGCCATTCTAATATACGGCATTTCAGAAAAAAAAATTTCAGCCACGTGCTAGGCAAACCATCAAGGCACATTTTCCGACAAATAAACATATAAATGAATCATTACTCTGTGATAGTTCCTTAGTACGTAGTAATTTTGAAAGAAATGGGAAAAAACGAAAAAATGGCAATCACAGGAAAATCGAACACATACTTATATATACGCCATATCTGGCTAAAAAAAAAATAGGCATGGGTAGCCAGATCATCTAGAAACACTTTCCAACACTATAAAAATATAAGTTTTGCAACACTACTTGCCAATTCCTTACGGTAACATGACTAAGCAAAAAAATGCAAAACAAATAAAAAGGGGCACTCGCGGAAAAATGCCCAACATTCTAATATACGGCATCTCAGATAAAAAAAAAGACATGCACGTGTTAGCCCAACCATCAAGGCACACTTTCTAACACATAAACATGAAAAAAAAATCAATAATATACGGCAATTCCTTACTACGTAGTAAATTTTTACAAATATTGAAAAAAAAACAGAAATTGGCAACCGCAGTTAAATACCCAATATACCAATAACTACGTCGTATCTGACAAAAACAAAATCACGCATGGGTAGCCAGATCATCTAGACACACTTTCCAACACTAAAAAAGCAAAAGTTTTACCACACTATTTGGCAATATCAAACGGAAAAATGACTTGGCAAAAAAATGAAAAAAAATGAAAAAGGGGCACTCGCGGTAAAATGCCCGACATTCTAATATACGGCATCTCAGATAAAAAAAAAGACATGCACGTGTTAGCCCAACCATCAAGGCACACTTTCTAACACATAAACATGAAAAAAAAAATGAATAATATACGGCAATTCCTTACTACGTAGTAATTTTTACAAATATTGAAAAAAAAACAGAAATTGGTAACCGCAGTTAAATACCCAATATACCAATAACTACGTCGTATCTGACAAAAACAAAGTCACGCATGGGTAGCCAGATCATCTAGACACACTTTCCAACACTAAACAAGCAAAAGTTTTACGACACTATTTGGCAATATCTTACGGAAAAATGACTTGGCAAAAAAATGAAAAAAAATGAAAAAGGGGCACTCGCGGTAAAATGGTCCTCGTGGTGATGAACGATATTTTAACTAAAAAAAAAATCATGCACATGGTAGCCAAACAATCCACCAAGACTTTCCACAACTGATAACCTATACAAGTAGCACCATTCTACGACAATTTCATAATACGTAATAACTTTGATAATTAGGCAAATTACCTTAGAAGGGTAAACTCGGTCGCGCTCGACCCCGACGCGTCTCAGAAATCGGGGAAGGAGTACAGCTACAGCAATGCACATCTGGACACTACTAGAGCGTGTAGGGGAGACACCTCCTGCAGGTCGATCACCCACAAATTCAGTCACGGGGGTGAGTCACGTGAGAAAAACCTGTTTTTTTTTGACGCTCGGGGTCGCGAACGACCCACCGTACCTATCCAGGGTTAAGGAGGCTGATCAATACATATTTGGCTGTAGTAGTTGTAATGAATTGTAAATAGGTTTGGGGATTGTTGAAAACAATTTAACAGATTCTGGAAAAGTTTTTCTTATTCTTGGTCATGACTGGTCTAGGTTATCATAGGAACAGTATATAAGTATTAGCAGTACTGTACTCTGCTTTTATAACAAAGGTATTGTCATACAAGTATCTTACATATGCTGATAGATATATCTAATATGTTCCAATTTCACCAATTTCTATTTGTCAGACTGAAGGTAGTTGAACTGTTTTTACACATTTGTCACTTAGATATAACTCGATTGCCTCCCATACTTTTTAGTGTAAACTGTGGGAAGCAGCAAGATTTTTGGGTCATGGAGGGGCCACTCACTACATAATGTGTTTTATGAAAGAAATATTGTTATACAGTACTGTACTGTATATGCATAGTTTATTTTGTCTAAATCCCATTGATATTATATATCTCTGCTAGTTTGATAGGAGGAAGGCAGTTGAAAATTCACAAGTTTGGAACCAAATCTGATAACAAAAGTTTGCAAGTAGTATGACCAAAACCATTATTTTTTAAGTAAAGTGATTGTATCAAGACCCATACACATGACCCGATTCTACAATCCAGACCAATCAGAGAATTTTATGAAGTCTCACAGAATATTTCAGTCTATTAAGCTTTTAGATGGGCTTAAGGACTCACGAATTAGGGAATTTTTTTCCTCTGGTCAAATCGTTATTGTGTCTTTTTACTTTTTCTATTTTTCATTATTGCTTAAACTTACAGTATTCTATATTTTATCAGATTTGAAAAGGGTACAATTTGGTGTGAATAGTATGGACTCCAAATTTGTCCAAATTAATTTTTTTATGAATAGGAGAAGGGGTCATGCTTAGTAGTAAAAGTTGGTCAATGCACCAGCCACCTGTTGAGATACTACTAGAAAGCTTTCAAGGCCATTGACTGGCCAGATGTGTACATTATTGGATATCACTCTGGTTATGACACTTTTTGTGATACACTACTAAGAATAGTCTGTTTCATACATTTAAACTGAATAGTCTGGCATATTTCTTAATCATTCTCCTCTTTCATCATATTCCTTATAGCAAACTACACCTCTCTTCTTTGCTCAAGTGGCTAACTGCTCTAATTGTTCAATGCTTACTCTGTTAGGTAGGGGTACAAGTGTCTTTAGCAATGGTAATTAGTTCCTCCACTGTCTTTGGTTAGAGTTCTCCTGCTTGAGGGAACAGTCAGGTACACTATTCTATAAATTTTCTCTTCCTTTTGTTTTTTTAACTAGTGTTTGGCAGGCTTAATAGAAAGTTGAAAGATAAGATGCCTGATGGTTTATCAGGAGGTTGCCTTTTCCCTATCTGTTTCTTTATTATCTTCTATGGTTTTCATTTTCAAAATCATTGTTGCTGTCCTTCCATCAGTTGAAAGTGGCTATCCTGGAGAGAACTAATCCTTACTTGAGGTGTCGGATCTGCTATATTGACCAATTTTGTGTAACATTTTGTCTTTTGAGTTATGGGTTATTTTCTTATTTTCTCAGTACTTAGTCGTGAGTATTTTGTTTTTGTTATCATTATTACTATTTGTTCCCTTACTAACAAATCTGTCATTATATATTTGGATTATCTTTCGGTGGAGCTGGAAGGTAGCCATTAGACTTCAATTGCGAGGTGGCAACCCTGCCTAACCCCAGCCACCTCTATATATACTCTCATGTCAGTGAGATACGTCACCTTTTCTTTGGCTTGGTAGAGATCGGATGTGTCCTCTCTCTCCCTGACTGTTATTGGACTCTTGATTTTGCTCTCTCTTTTTCTGGTGTGCGTGTTCTCTCAATGATCGCCTTCATGCGAACCTGTCCAGGGCGCAAGGGTTCCGCGTGCTGTACTCTCATTTCTTGGTTGGAGATCGACCCCCACTTTCTGTGTCCTTCCTGAGAGGGCATCGCTGTGAGCAGGGTTCGCCCTGCACAGAGTGTAGAAAGTGGCCTGCCTCCCAATGGGAGAAATTTGGACGGCGCCACCTCACAATTAAAGTGTAATGGCTATCTTCTAGTTCCGCCGAAAGATAATCCAAATAAATAACTCCAGCTTTGTACTAGTTAGGGAAAAACATAAATAATCTCCGAATTTGCCATGTTTATTTACAAATCTGATAAAACCAGTTTGTTTTAATTCCTAATCTGTCTTGAAATATTGAGAAAAATCCAGTACTAGTTCATCCCAGACTGTATTTCACTATTTTTGGACATTATTATAAACCTCACAGTTGCCCTCAGACGTTGTGATCTATTATGTTCAAAAACTGGTTTCTTAAAAGATGCACTCGTTTGAGCTGCTTATTCTGGGTCTTAAGAAACCAATGATTTTAGAATGGGATATGGCAGTGTATATTAGGTCTAAATATCCTGCTTTGCATAAGTCCTGCAATAAATGTGATTTCATGAGATTCAGGTGATAAAAGTTTGTAAGTGAACTTTTATTCAGGTTCCATCTATCTGACTTCACCCCATGGAGTAGTTTCTGCAATAGGGCTTGAGAAAGCTAGAATGATCCCATACATTCATGCGTTCACTGGATATGATGTCGTGTCTGCCTTCCATGGGGAAAGGAAGAAATTTGCATGGCTGACTAGAATGTATTTGTTTTCAAAACATTAAATAATCTTGGCTAGTATCGAACATTGATTCATGATCTTGACCTGCAGAGGCTGGAGAGATTCATTGTCCTCATGTGTGACAGATCAAACTAAGATTTTTCAAACAGCTGGTCAAGAGTAGCTGCTGAAGAAGAAGGAAATAGAGGTGATTGATCCGTCAGAGAAGTCCACTGTTAACTTCTTCTAGTTCATAAAGGCACTGGAATATTGAGACCAGTTCTGATTATATCAATACCAACTGGTTTTTAATTTAAACCTGATTATCAATACAATCTCCAGCTTTGGAACTTAATGTAAACTGAAAGAGGATTGAATGTTTTCAATAGTTTTAGTAGACGATCATTTCCATATCCCAGTTCATCTCCAGTTGAGAAAGTTCCTTGGTTATTATAAGTGGAGAAAAGATTTACCAAATAATTTGCTGATGTTGCAGACTGAATATGGTTTCGGTTCTTGTAGACCACCGGATAATGATAGATTCTAACAAGGGAAAGGTTCTTGCGTCTTGAGATTACTTGGGAATCTTCTAGGTCATTTTATTTTTATTGTCTAGTGTTCGCCAAATGTGGTTTACAACCAGGTTGACAGATTGCTGATTTGGATTTGAAGATAACTTCAAGCTATTTGGGAGTCTAATTCTTTGAAATCTTACCTGTGTAAGGTTCTTAATTTGGTTTAGAATGCTTTGTGACACCAGTTAGAGAATAAAATCACTCACACAATGTATATATATGCTTTGTTTCTCACCTTTTTTTTTTTTTGGATGTGACCAAATTACCTCTGTACTTGATTAGTGTCAGAAGTTCATTACTTTTGTCAGGGCTTATAGAGCCTGATGATTTAGTGTGATTATTTTTAATCAACATTCACAAAGATTTAGATCATTTTTGTTGTTACATAGATCTAAACCTCGACTTGAAAGTATTATATTATGCAGGTGAGACATTTGTTTATTCTCCACATCTTGCTTTGGTATCCATTACATGTCTAGTTTGTTCTTTGTAATGTTAAATTTTTAAGTTTTTTGTGTTTAAATCATAGTGATTGAGACAAAATTTTGATTTGCAGGTGGTAACATTAGTAGGGAAGATGGAGCGTTTAAGAGGGGCTCCATTGCAGCCTGGAATTCATCGGTCAATAGTTGCGTGGCAAGAAGCTGTGACTACAGTGCAGGAGCGCAGAAGGGATGAGGTTGTGAATGCTATCACGCAACACCACAATCCCCTCCCCAATGCTCATCACACAAGTGAACAAGGTAGGTTGCCCAATATTAGACATTTTGTATCAGATATTTGTGTCAAAAGACTAGCAAATATTGTAGGGAAAGAGTTTTATTATAGACTAAATAAATTTTTTCTTACAAACCCAATTCTTATTATTATTACCTCCACCAATGAAGTTGGGAGGTTATGGTTTCGCCCCTGTTTGTCTGTTTGTAAACAACTTACTGGCTACAATTTTAATTATAGAGTACTGAAACTTTCAGGGATTAATTGTTATGTTGAGATGTAGAAGTGATTCAATTCTGAAAATTCTAAGTCTAAGGTTAAGGTTGAGGTCGAGCAAAAGGTCGACTGAAAAATATGCCTTCAGTCTAAATTGATTTTGGGAAAGGCAAGCTGGTTTTGAGAAATAGGCTGCCATGATGGAAGTTTGCAGGGTGGTTTTCTAGTTATTATTATTATTATTATTATTATTATTATAATTATTATTATTATTATTATTATTATTATTATTATTATAGCTACAACCCTAGTTGGAAAAGCAGGCAGCTACAATAAGTGTAATGGAAAAAATAGCCCAGTAAAGGAAGGAAATAAGGAAATAAAATACGAGAGAAGTAATGAACAATTAGAATAAAATATTTTAAGAACACTAACATGAAAACAGATCTCTCATGTATAAACTATAAAAAGAGACTTATGTGAGCCTGTTCAACATAAAAAAAATGCTCTGGAAGTTTGAACTTTTGAAGTTCCACTGACTCAGCTGGAATAAAACTTTTAGAATACTGTGTAATATTGACCCTTATGATGGATTAGTATGACTATTAGAATTAACTGCATACCTATTATTACGAACAGGATTGTACACTCCGGGAAAATCTGAGTGCAAAGGATGGTCAGAAGTATGACAAATTTTATGTAACATACATAACGAACTTATTGAACGACGGTGCCAGTGAATAATTATTTCAAGAATAAAAAATTTAATGAACCGTAAGATATTTCCAACAAAGTAAATTAAGATGAGATTCAGCAGCTGAAGACCAGACACGAGAATAATACTTGAATTAAGGCAGAATGAAAGAATTAAAACACTTCTTCAGAATAGATTTATCACCAAAAATCTTAAAAGACTTTCTCAATAAGCTAATTTTTTGTGTTAATTGAAGAAGAGACCTATGGTGTTTCTCAAAAGCATACTTACTGTCAAGAATCACACAAAATTTTAAATGTCATATAAAGTTAAACGTTATCAATACTGAGATCTGGATGTCCTCAACCTACTTGCAATCATGCTTTGAGTTTTGTTAGAATTCAACTTCATGCTCCATAATTTGCATCATGTACTAATTTTAGCTACATCTTTGTTGAGGGATTCAGCAACCCCAGATCTACATTCAGAATATGGAATTGATGCAAGGAGAGTAGCATCATCTGCATATGCAACGAACTTAATTTTTAGGCCAATCTATATGTCGTGTATATAGTACATACATCATCCATATACCAAGGCCTTTCCCCCCCATTTTGGGGGTGGCCGACATCAAACAAATGAAAAAAGGGCATCTTTCCTCTATACGTTCCTCCAAGCCTGACAAGGGACTCAACTGAGTTTGGCTGGTACTGCTAGGGTGCCACAGCCCACCCTCCCCTGTTATCCATCACAGATGAAGCTTCATAACGCTGAATCCCTGCAGGGCCTACCGGAACTGCGTCACAATCGCTTGCCATTCATTCCTATTACTAGCACGCTCTCTTGCCTCTCTCACATCTATCCTCCTATCACCCAGAGCTTTCTTCACTCCGTCCATCCACCCAAACCTTGGCCTTCCTCTTGTACTTCTCCCATCAACTCTTGTATTCATCACCTTCTTTAGCATACAGCCATTTTCTATTCTCTCAACATGGTCAAACCACCTCAACACATTCATATCCACTCTAGCTGCTAACTCATTTCTTACATCCGTTTTCACCCTCACTACTTTGTTTCTAACCCTATCTACTCGAGATACACCAGCCATACACTTTAGACACTTCATCTCAAACACATTCAATTTCTGTCTCCACCACTTTCATTCCCCACAACTCCGATCCATACATCACAGTCAGTACAATCACTTTCTCATACAGAACTCTCTCTACATTCATGCCCAATCCTTTATTCTTTACCACTCCCTTTACTGCCCCCAACACTTTGCATCCTTCATTCACTCTTTGACATACATCATCTTCCACTCCACCATTTGCTGCAACAACAGACCCTAAGTACTTAAACTGATCCACCTCCTCAAGTAACTCTCCATTCAACATGACATTCAACCTTGCACCACCTTCCCTTCTCGTACATCTCATACCCTTACTCTTACCAACATTACCTCTCAACTTCCTTCTCTCACATACCCTTCCAAATTCTGTCACTAATCGGCCAAACTTCTCTTTCGCATCTGCAACCGTACAGTATCATCCGCAAATAACAACTGGTTTGCCTCCCTTTCATGATCATTCTCGTCTACCAGTTTCAATCCTCGTCCAAGCACTCCAGCATTCACCTCTCTCACCACTCCATCAACATACAAATTAAACATGCATGGTGACATCACACATCCCTGTCTCAGCCCCACTCTCACCGGAAACCAATCGCTTACTTCGTTTCCTATCCTAACGCACGCTTTACTACCTTTGTAGAAACTTTTCACTGCTTGCAACAACCTTCCACTAATTCCCTATAACCTCATCACATTCTATGTCGCTTCCCTATCAACTCTATCATACTCTTTCTCCAGATCCATAAACGCAACATACACCTCCTTACCTTTTGCTAAATATTTCTCGCATATCTGCCTAACTGTAAAAATCTGATTCATACATCCCCCTGCCTCTTCTAAAACCACCCTGTACTTCTAAGATTGCATTCTCTGTTTTATCCTTAATCTCATTAATCAGTAACCTACCATACACTTTTCCAACTACACTCAACAAACTAATACCCCTTGAATTACAACACTCATGTACATCCCTGACCCCACCTCAGGTCAGTCGCCCTCTTTGCCTCGGTTACCTTTCGCTTTACTTTCACACTTTTCTCTCTATATCTTTCATACTTCTCTACACTATTACTCTGCAGCCACTCTTCAAATACCCTCTTTTTCTTTTCCACTTTCACCTTCACCCCGTTATTCCACCATTCACTGCCCTTCCTCATGCTGCCTCCAACAAACTTCTTGCCACACATCACTTGCAATCCCAACAAAATTTTCTTTTACTAACTTCCACTCCTCCTCTAAATTACCAGTTTCTCTTACTTTCACTCTGTCATATGCCATTATCAACCTTTCTTAATATTAACTTTTTAACTCGGTTTTATTAACTTCAACCCTCACTAGCTCCCTTTTACATCCCCTCACACTCTTGCTATAACTAATTTTCCTTCCACCAAAAAATTATAAGACATACCGTTAGCCATACCCCTAAACACGTGCATGTCTTTCAATCTTCCAAACATTCTTTTAGTTATCAACACATAATCCATTAATTCCCTTTCTACAACTCTTCCATTTGCCACTCTTACCCATGTATACTCGATTTTATCTTTCTTTTTGAAAAGCTAGAACTTATCACCATATCTTGCTCAATACACATATCTACTAGTCTCTCACCACTCATTTTCACCTGGTATGCCATACTGCCCTATGACACCTTCTACCTCTCCAGCGCCCACTCTAGCATTTAAGTCACCCATGGCAACTACATAATTCCTTCTATACTGTCCTTTTACACACCTAGTTAATTCATTCCAGAACTCATTCCGCTCTTCTTCACTTTTCTTACAACCTGGCCCATGCACACTAACAAAAGCCCAACATTCCCTACCCAACCTAACCCTTACCCACATTAACCTAGATGATATCTCCTTCCATTCCACTACTTTACCTGTCATCCATTCACTCAGCAATAAAGCCACACCCTCTCTCGCTCTTCCCCTTTCAATCCCAGACACACTACCAGTCACTTCACCAAACATCACTTCACCCTTTCCTTTTATCTTTGTCACACACAAAGTCAATATATCCATCCTTCTATTCCTAAACATACCTCCAATCTCACATCTTTTACTCTATCATACTACATCCACGCACATTCAGACACCCCAAAATAGAGTGCGGGGAGCAGTTACTCTCCCCCCAGCTCCACCTCTTTGATGTTTCACAGGAGTATATGATACAGGAGAGGGGGTTCCCAGCCCCCTCGTCCCTTATTTTTGAGAGTATTAGGTGTTTCAGTCTTTTAAGATTTCTTCCTCTGTATTTGTAAGCAACTACTGCATAGAATGCCCAAGGTAATTGTTTCTAGATGATCGTGATATGCATTTTCCTATGTCTTGTTTTGGTGACACCTATGTGATTTAAATAACCATTTTGAGGAGTGCAAGACCTCACTGGTTTCTGACCAACTTTAATGTTTCAAGCACAAAAGGAAACTTGCTTTTAATTCAGGGTGAAATCCTAAAAACACTAGGCTAGTTGATAATAGGGGAGTTAATAATGGTAATAACACACCAGCACTGAACTCAAATACAGTTTTGGTAGTGGTGAGCTTCAAAAGCTCTCACCTTGTTGAGCTTCTTTTGTGAAGTATCAGAAGTCCAGTGAGTAATGTTAATCATGTCTGCCCTATTTCCAACCCTAACCTAACTTCTCAAGTCATGTCTAATGGTAATAGTATTCCATTTAGTAGGATTCTGGTCTTCCATGGGCCATTACAAATTTGAGATCCTTTTAATGTTTATTAACTACAGTCCCTTCTGCTGCAAAACTCTTGCATTCCCACAATCCTAGCCACTGTTTTAAATAAGTAGATTGCAAGGCTGAAGGCCATGTTGGTAGTTTGCATCTTAATATCCTTCCACTCGAAGTAGGTGCTCTAAAGCAACTCTATTTCATATGTGGATGGCACGGCATGTCGTATGATTCGCTTAGAACTAAATGCGTCTGATAAAGTTTTAGCTTAGGTTGATTGGTCGGATCATGTTTCAGATGGTTTGTAAACTTGGCCACTAGCTCGTCAAGGGGTAACTCTTAACACTGTAAATGTAGGCACTAGTACTACTACTGCTGAAATGAGCCACTTGATAAACATATGTGCTGTAACTAACGTGCCAAAATGTATACAAACTGGAAAACTGGTAAGTAATGTCTTGGAACATCCCTCAGAACAGGGAGGTGAGGTTGAACAAAACACAGAGGAGAGGAAGACACTGAGGAATGAGGTATCTCCCTTTAAAATCTTGTGTAAGCTTATTGCTGAAAATTATCTAAAGTTGTTTAAGGAAAGTTCTGATGCTGCTTATTCTTCAGTGTCTTAGGAGATAGCATTTCCAAGTCTATTTACACCCCTCACTTATCTTAAATATAAAGTAAGTCTGGTAATTCCAGTTCTCTTTTAGTATTGAAGCATTCTATACCCAAAGACATTCTGATTTGTATAAGACTAATCAATTACATAATCTTGTTATAGATTACGATTTAATTTCTTGCCTTGAATCCATCATTACTGCTTATAAACAAAAACCTTGAAATGCATGGTTTGCTAGCCTGTTAACTAAAGAAATGCTGTTTTTGGCTAATGAAGTAGGAAGTGTTCTTGAAATCCTCCTCTTTGCAGATTCTATAAAAGGTGTTATTTCTAGTTATATTGAAGATAAATTCTCTGGCTGTCAAGATTTGAATTTGATTTTGGTTTAAGTGACTTGTTAGAAATAAAACTCAACCAGTCTGATTCATGTACAGGTATTTATAAGTATTGCCTGTTGCTCACTTGAATAGTAAATTAATCATTTATTTTAGGTAACAGAGATACTTCTGTTGGAGATAGAGGAAGGACCTGCGTGATGAACAACAACTTTCTTTTTGTCTGTAGTAGAAACTTAGATTTCACATTGGTTTTTGTTCATTTTAATATAAATAAAAAAATTTTGTATAAGTGTAACATGAAAGTATGAAGTGTTTTTTTTTTCTTTTCATTCAGATCTGTTGGCCCTTGCGGCTGCTATGGGAGGACTGGTTAGTGCTAGTCGAGGAGCTCGCACGGCAATGTTCTGTGCTTTAACACTAACTACCCATTTAAGTGTTGAGCCTTCCTTGGCAACAGCGGCAACACTTCCACCACAGTTTCTTCCAGGCTCGCATTCCCCAGGAGTGTCCTCATCATCCCCTACATTGAATGCTGATCCTTCACGGTCATCACCTTCCAGTGCATCAGTTTCATCAGCCTCTGTAGCTACCACTCCTAACTCTACTTGCTCTTCTTCCACTACTTCCTCATCCTCAATCTCAATCTCATCCTCTCCTACCTCCTCCTCCTCCTCCTCCTCACCAACTTCAGCTTCATCAGTATCTTTTTCATCAAGCACAACATCCTTAACTAGTGCCATGTGTGGCAAGAGTGTTGGTGTTACATCACCAACCACTGTTAACACTACAACTACACCAGTGGCTTCTGTGATGAAAGAAACTTCGCCTTCACCTATTGCAGCATCAGCACCTGGGAGGTTTCTTTCTACTGGAGGGAAGGCTGTGTCATCATTATCGTCCTCTGGGTTGAACCCAGCTTCTGTGTCAGTGGTGGAACCTGCCTCCACTACTTCCTCAACCCCCCCTCCATCACCTGCAGATAAGTAATTTATTGTGGTTGAGAGGAGTAAAAGGGTTTCAGTATGAACAAATTAGAGGAATTCACAAATGGAAAGATATCCTTATGCAATGTATGTAGGTCTTAAGACATATGGAGAAAGTAATTTGATGTTTATCTGGTGAAACAGAATACACTGATACATTAAGTGGTACGTCAATCAAATTATTTTCAAATCAAACTGTTAATAGAATTCAGGACATAATTTAGTATTGTAAGAAGCTCTATAACAAGAAAGATTTAAATATCTTTTGAACTAGGGTTGCATAGTTGTCAGGTCAAATGACTAAGGAGCAGTTGTATCAATTTTTGAATGAAATGTGACCAAAGCCTAATTTTCATCACCCAGGACCTGCACTTAACACTTTGTGCTTCATTTAAAAGGGTATTCTTAAAATGTTTTGTATTCCATTTGTGATGTATTAAAATTAGAATGAAGGTTAATTCAAAGGTTATTTTGCCAGTGTCTGGCGAGGATGATGATATAGTTTGTGTGTTGCTTGGAATGTGGATATGGTATGATTTTTTCCATTCTAAATATTGCTATTAGGCTAAAAATTTTCAGCAATGACACTTTGTGTATTGACTTCTTGACCACAGAAAAAGATGTCATTAGATATTTTGATGCTGGCAGTTGTGGGAGCAATTCCTGTTTGCTACCAAAGACTTGTCTAGCAGTTGGTGGTTTTAAGAAATACTATTTGCAGTTAGTGACCGCTCAACTAGACAGAAACCCAGTCGTTAAGACATGTCCAGTGTCTTAAATCTGATGTCCCTCATTAATGAAAACTTAATATTAATACTAAAATGTTTTATATTTGGTTCAAGAAAAAAGTATTGCATATCACAACAAAGAAAAATCATGCCATTCCATTATAGATGAAAATATTTACCTATTTAGTGTATATGTATGAATGTGTATGTATTTATATTAGTATTTGTATACAGTTGCTGAGAACAGCTGTAATGTATGCAGTTACTCATATGTTATATACAGTATTTTCATTCATAGATATGTACCTAAGTACAGACATCCTTTAACATACATATTTTCCTATTTACACAAAGTTGTAGTACATATGTGTACATTCATTGACACACACACATACTCACACAGGCACATGTTTGTAATAAGTGTTAGGTTCATGAATGGGTAGAAGCACATTTATGGAGTTAATTCTTACCCTGAAAATAGTTTAGTTCTGCCCAGCCTTTCAACAACAGGATTAATGGTTAAGAAGTTTTTAGGAAATATTGTGGTAATAATTTTAGAAATGTAATCTTCATTGTAACTATTTTAGTTTGTTTAAGGGTAATATTGTAAGGAAAAAATCTACTTGTGACTAGCATGTTTATTTATTTTAATTATATTGCCATTTTGTCTGGCTTGACATGTAAAGGAAAGTAATCTTAAAAGCATTTAAGACAAATTACTTTCAAGTTAAAGTATCCATACAAGAAGGAATTGCCAGATTAATCATGCCGTTAAGGGTAAATTTTTTATTATAGCATAGATTATCTAGTTTATCACCTCTGGGAATATATTTTATTTTTAGTATTTTAATTCAATACAAAGTAACTTTTAAAGATTTTCTTGTTGGGCTGGGCAGAAGACTCCACCACCCTTTAGGGCACACTGAAACACATTTATGGGGACTTCCCGTTGGTCTGTGGACCAGACACACTCATTATCTATGGGAGTTTTGGATGTAATTGAAAGTGTAGACTTGATGGCATGAACTATTCTAGAATGGTGTCCACAGACCTGTTATCTTATATATTTTTATCACTCGTATAGTGTAAAGTATAGTCAACAGGAAGCTTTGGCAGTGTTGCAGCAATAACTAAGCTCAGATCAGTCTCAGCAGATCTCAGCACTTCTCAGAAGTTAATACTCTTGATGAATGTGAAACTTTGATATCTAATTTACCTTACTGTGGGTCATTCCAATTGTAACAAATACTAGCATTGGTATCAAAGCTGATTAATTGAATGTATTATAACTAAAGTTTAATAGCATGTAGCTAGATGTAAAAGTGTTGAACTAGTATATAGCACTGTCTGTTTGTTATCTATTTGTCTGGAGGGACAGTACAATTATTTATGAAATTCATTAGTTTCGTAATCAATGAACTTGAAGATTTGCATCAAGAAATACTCAAAAGTAATAGCTTTTAGAGAAAATATGTTTGAAGCTGTCCGTAATCAACTCCTTTTTGGATGATTCTCAAGTTTGAGAGTGCTGGGGTTCTTGCTGGGGACGAGCAAACTAGGCTTCTTCGGAAAGGGTTGTAGCTTAAACTTACTGTGATAACTATTGCATGGTAATGTGATTTCTGTATTACTAATTAATCCTACAATAATGGAGCTAATCTCTGAAAGAGCAACTTAAACAAGGAACAAGTGAGTGCTACTCGTATTTTTAACACCACTTCATGTTTATGCAGAAAGAAAAGTATTGAATTAAGGAATTCATTGAATTTTATTGGTTGAATATGCTTTTGGATGTCCCCATTGTTGCTTCCTTCAGCCATTTCAACCAGTGATATGTTATGGTTGCATTTCAAGTACAGTACTCATTAACCCAGTGATGTGTCATGAAGAAGCTTGGTGATCTTAATGATAATTCCTTTCTTATTTAAACAAAGCATGCATTGCTCGTGTGCGATGAATCAATATTAACTGTTGTTCCATGTGAGAGAACGTGCCAATTCTACTCTAGCTCCTTTAACGAGTTCGTACTGTTCTCTATTATATTATCATACCTTTATGGATGTCCTCTATAATTTTCTGTCTTGAAATCTTTCAGTTATACAGTATATATAAAAAGTATATTTATGAATATATATAAATATATATTATTTTTAATTTTTGGCTTTTGTATGATCTGAATTCTATGGGCTTTGCGGAAATCGGAAAAGCCAAAGTAGGTTGATCTTTGTGCTGTTTATTGATGTTCTAGTCTATTACAGGATGATTTTCTTCTGAGGATATTTTTTTCTTTTGTATTCCTCCATACAGTTATTTTACTTGGTGCAATAAAATGCCAATGACAAGAAAGTTGAATAAAGGAACTATTGATATTGAAGTCTGTCTCTGTCTCTCTCACATATTAATATTGAAGTCTCTTTCTCTCTCTCCTCTCTCTCACATATTAATATTGAAGTCTCTCTCTCTCTCTCTCTCTCTCTCTCTCTCTCTCTCTCTCTCTCTCTCTCTCTCTCTTTGTTGCTCCAAGTAAGCCTGGAGGATGAACTGTTTAGGTACTATTCTTGGAGTAAGCCCACTTTTTATTTGTTTATTTTTTATTTTATTTTCCCAAGGTTGTTAATATAAGTGGATGCTCTTTTGATGGGGGTTTAAATTTTTGAAACTGGATGCATTTACCAGCTGTTGTTTTTATGTGCTTATACCTCCATAGTATTTGGAACTGTTGTCTTTAGTGTAGTAGGTTTTTGTGCCTTTTCATTCCCTTGATGAGTTCACAAAAATGTGAAAAAATTTATTGACCACTACAGGGGAACCTAGACCCAGTTCCTGCTGGTTCATTGTTGGATAACTTGTGACTGAGGCACCACATGGCAACTTGATATAATTGGTTGTCAGTCATTGCACTAACGATGCTTTGATGATTAATTAGTTTAATCTTAAAATGGATATACAATCTTGCTCTATTGCCTGAATTATGATTTTTCCACAGTACAGCTCACTTGAGTGAACTTAAAAGTTGCATGTGGTGTCTTATGTTGCATTCTGTGCCTCACCCTAGAATGAATTTTTTAAAATTATGAAATGTTGATGTGCTAAGGTATATTCTCTTAAAGGCCAGTTGGTCGTAGTTATAAGTAAAGTTTTGTACTTTGTTTCTCTGATTTATTTATTCTAGTATGAAACTTAGCACATTTGATTTAAAATAAATTGTTTCTGTGGCAATGCCTAGTATTTTGTACAAAGAGAATATCAGGTTATCTACTGTGGTGACTGATAACCATAAATGCTTAGGTATTTTATTATGTATAGGCTGTTTTATGCATCATGTGACACAATCAGTGAAAGTTTTGATACTGGTAATTTTTTTAAGTTGGTTTGCTGGTGCCAACATTTTCTGTGATCTGTAGTGGGATGACTACAAAATCGCCAATTTTGGTTTTTGGAAATCAATTGTCAGTTTGTCAAGCATATATATGTATGTGTATATGCAATATATACAGTATGTATATATATATATGTGGAAAAGGGAGCATAATATTTATATTTAAAAGCAGAGTCATAGCATAAATAATATCCCTACAAGCAAATTTTAGTAATTTATCTAGGCAAGTTTATTTCCAAACCTTATTTGATTGTAGTGTTATAAGTTTGAAAATGTTCTAGTTGTTACAGTTCAGTTTTCAGAAAGTGTCTGAAGATCTATAACTGAATGTTGATGGTTGGAATCCTAAAACTTGTAAGATTTATAGGTATTCTGTATAGATTTTGACACAAACTCTGAAGCCAGTATATAGGGAGCAGTTATTTTGTAATCACCAAAGAGTCATGGTCATAAAGAGAATTACATTGTTGTGCTTAAAGTAAAATGTTGAGAGAATAAGGTATTGTTATAGCTAATCCCGGTTACGACTTGGGGCTCCCTAAGTTGGTGGTTACACGATGACTTCTCTTTGTAGGTTTATGGCCGTCTAATGGGTGGGTGGACCAGCACAATCTCAGGGTCTTTGTTTGCTCCTTGGAATCTTGTGCTGCGTGAGTGATTGTAATAATCCAAGTATAGCGTTGGCAATATATCACAATTTTTGTTTCGCTAGTGTTAACTGCTATTTACCTCAAGGTCTTAAAATTAGCATTATATATTAAACTTATGGCCAAGTTCACAGGGCAATTTAAAGTGCCTCCCTTTGAGATGCATCCCTGCTGATTATTATTATTATTATTGTATTAGTTTCCTGCCTCCTACTCTGTCTCTCTCTCCCAAGTGGAGTACTATATGGAATATATAAATGATATTAAAAAAGTATTTCTACAGTGGTGGAATTGCACTGTGACTTGACTTTATGAGCACTGATTAGTCACTGACGTTTAGAAGTTTTTGAAGATGTTTCCGAGTAACTAAGTGTTAAGATTGCTCACAGTTTATGGGGGGTCGACATCAAGGGGTTGACGATAAGTAGTTTCCTCCCTTTTGGTTATGTAAGGAACTGTTGCTTTCTTTTGCACGAGATATCAATTTTAAAGTGAAGAAATGCTTTCTACTTTCTATGGGGGATTGTTAAGAGTTATGAGACACGCATCTTTAATTTTAATTGAATTATTCGGTTAACTGGTAAATTATAGGTCATTTAGTAGAATATACCAGCTGCATGAAACCATATAATGGAAGATCTTGAGGTGATGTCCTTCCCTTCTCCTTTGGTAGAGGGTGCAAGAATTGCTTGTGAATGGAAGGTTTGTTTTCCTACAATTGTGTGCTTGTGATTTTTTCAGATGTAAATTTTTTACAATAATGTTTAGTGATGTTATTTAGTCAACATGACATATGCCGTCATTAACATGAAAAGTCTTAAGTTACCTTCTACGTTGCGCTCATGATTACATACGCAAGTCATCTTATATACGGTATATTTATGAATTTTCTTTTTTTTTTCTGGTAAATTAATTTTCTTGCATTCTCATTGTAGGATTATATATTCTGGAGATCATTTATTGCTAATTTATTTTCGATTTTATCTTTATTTGAGTCTGACTGGAAACAAATAATATCTTATTAGAAAGTTTAGATTTGAGGTTAGTAGAGTTTCTCATTACTGTATATTCCATTAAAAACTTGTTAAATGAAAAGTGGTTAAATCTAATTGTTTGATTTTTAAAGATTTGTCTAATTTTACATGTATATCAGGAAAAATATTAATCGTACAATACCAAGACTATACTGTATGACAGTGATTATCGTAAATCATGAATTAAAAAGTATTTAACTTTTGTATTACGCTCTGGATATATAGTTCAGTATTATGATTGACTGAAGTAGATGAATAAAGGCATTAATTCTCATGAGAAGTAAACCTTTGAGGCAGCATTGTCAAATCAGACTTTTAAATTGCATAAATAATCTTATCAATCAAATAGATTGTAACTTTTCCCCGGAGAAGGAAAGGAGCGTAAATTAGCTTTTGTGTTGATGAGGAGTTATTTTAGTAATTTGCTTAGGTATGCAAGATTTTTGGAACCAACCCGGTTAACTGCTTTAATGAACAATTATAAAAAAATGATTGTCCTAATTCCAATTATTAGTTATTAGTTTGTATGAGCCAAGTTGACATCCCCTGTTCTATGATGAATTTTTACGTTCAAAGCAATAGCAATGAATTTTGCAAGTGTTGATGCCTTCCTTGCAAATTCTTCATGCAGTGGAGTATATTGATGTATTGCACATTGGTGTTTGAATGTTTGTACATTACTGTGTTTGCGCTGACTAATAACAGACAAGATGAGACCAAGGCTTAGGAATAAAGCTAGGATGAAATGTTATATTAAGCACTGAATATGTTGACGGGCCAAATAGTCGTGGGTTTCCGTAGAGGAAGGACGAAAGTTGTTATGTGGCTGTAGATCAAGCAAGGGGGTGAATGAAATTATAAATGTATTCGTATTCATTATTGGTGAAGCCTAATTTTACAAGTAACTGATTTTAGTCAATGTTTTGAGGGCCCTTTGTAGGCTTAGATGAGAAGATTTAAGTATTACTAGAAAATGTTACTACAATTTTATATTTTAGAGTTTTTTTTTCTGTAGGTGCATTAATTGACACAAATAGTAGAAAAGTTTAGAAAAATGGTTTTGCTTCTAAGACTTAGGGAGATGGGTCAGTTTTTTCATTTGAAGTAGCTTTAAGATATGTTTTCCCTATTTTTTGTATACTCATTTCCATTATAGCTTTTCATGTAATACTGCCTTGCGTTTGGTATGCAGCTAGTAGTAATTGTGAATAGTGGCCTGACGCGCTCGCTGATTTCATGCGCATTTGAAGTTTGCCTTTACTGGATCAGCATAAATAGGGTGTAAGGTGTGTTGCTAGTTATTCTGTAGGGTTCCAGTTCTATGAATGCTTTGGTCAGTTATGTGTTTGTGTGTATGTGATTGGACTGAGGATATAACGATACTCATAATAATAATCTTTACCTCCAATGATGTCGCCCCCCAGCGTATACTCGCGTGGGTTTAGGGAGCACTGGGTAAATCAGGTCCATTAGTATGTATATAGGATATTTAAATTATTGTTATTATTTTGCCATAAGTAAGTATTACTATCTTTATGAATATTTATCATATCTTGTATAATATGCTATTTAGGATACGCAATATGCTGATGTGTGACACTGAACATGACAATATATAGGTAACTTTTTCATCGCTGGTTCTCTGGATGGACCAAAATGTGGGGTCTTTAAGGTGTATTAAACAGTACCATAGTTAGTGTATCTCTTCCTTAAAGCCACCCTGGGTTAGCATTTTATTGTCATTGGGGAGTCGTAAGCATGACAATCAACCTTGGTCCACGTAGATACATGTCAGATGGGTACTAATTATTATTATTATTATTATATTTATGAAAAATTATAGTGAACATTGTGCACTAAGGCACTGACCCTAGAAGTATTGTTTAAAAACAAGATCTTGTAAATCTGAGTGGAATGTCATCTTCCTAGCTGACTCCTGTCGTTGGTAGTATTTTTAGCCCCAAATTAGGGTGTATGCACGAATTGCTCAAAGATATTTATGTCGTTATTGCCTGTCTTACATGGCCAAAAAAGAATTAATATGCATTACTGATCTGTGTAGTTTAGATTGGAATGTCCTTTTTGAGATTTCTTGTATAATTTTTGCAAGAGCCAGCATTTTATTTTTGTTATTAGATTTACCGTCATCCCTTGTGGTAAGCACTGTTGGTCTTATATTGTTGTACCAGCACTAGAAGCACTTGTGCATTATTTGTTTTCAGGCCAGATACTGAAATATGCAGCTCCCTATATCCCTCTCCCCACGACCAATAAACTACCACAAATATTGTAATGCACACACACAAAAAAGTTACTTGAAAAGTTGAATTCTGTATTTCTTAGTCTGTTAGATTAATTTTGTCTTATTTTCCTGTGTGATCAATAATAGGTGGTTAATTATAGATTTGTTCATCAAAGGTCATGGGATCTCTCTGTATCTGCCTCACTTTCCTATTTCCCTCCAATAATCAACCACTACTACAACAGCTACTACCTATAGTGCAAGGCTCAAGTTGGTGTTGCGAAGCAGTTGCGTTTATTATTTTGCATGACCCTACATGGTGTAATGATGGGTAAAATGAATTGTGATAAGAGGATTTACTGTACTGCAGCTGTTTGGCATTTCTAATATAAGTTATTTTGGTGCTCAGTCTTTTTATTGATTATGTATTTGGATATGATAAGAGCAGTTTTGATATAGTTCTTATACCATTTTTAAATGGAGGTAGATTTCAGAAAAAGGAACGTAATGTATTTGCATGTATGCGTATAAAATTGTATGTATATTCAGTATACTGTATTTGTTCAAATTTATGTACACATATACTTACATTCATTCATTTGTATGTTCGTACTCAGACATAATTATGGTGTTCTTATCCACAAGTACTTCATAAATGTGTTTGCTTGTATGTCTATACAGTATACAAATATGCATAGAATTTATATAAAACCAAATATGACATTTCACTTAAAAATGTTTTTGATGGCATTTGATGCAGTTATACTTAATTGGTACTTAGACCACAGAAATGATAAAGGTTTTAAAAAAGATAATTGTTCCCTCTTTGAAGTATGTGTATTTCTTCCAGCAAATCTATCATATAACTATAATAGAAAATTATTTGGGACCAAAGATGGATTACTCATTGTAAACTGGTATTCAGTAGTATTTTTTTTTTTCATACAGTTTAATTTTCCTCTGCTAATTTTGTTCTCAAGGTAACGGGAACCTCTGTGAAACACACTAAGTCATCAGGGTTACCAGTGATAGGCATTGTAATAAAGTATTGTAGTAGGAAATGATTCATTTATTGGGAGCCATATAGTTATCTGGCCTGGAATGCTATGGTTGTGACAGTTTTCTTACTTGTTGATAGGAAGCACCATCTCCAAAGCTTCATGATTTGTAGGAAGTAGGACATCAAAAATATAAATAAAAAGTTAAAAAAAAAATTTATAACATATCTATGTATTATATACAGTGTAATTTAATGAAAATTTTCTGAATGATATTTAAATGAGGTTACTTTTTATTATCAAGTAATGTCATGTCCCTTATGGAATCACTTACGATTAGTGATTGGCAGTAGTCTGCCACTCACTTCAGTTCTACACCAGTACCCTTATTATTAGTACTTTATTTTATACTAATGCCATAATGTACTCAAGGGGCTTAATGGCTTCTGCAGTGATTGCTGAATAAAGAATATATTTTATTTTACATGATAATATGAGATTTCAGTACAGGGTTGTATGTTTCTTGCATTATAACAACGGGTGGAATGTATTTGGATATTTTTGTTGAGTTTGTGTGAATGGGATTTATACAGTACAGTATACTGAAATAATCAACTATAGAAGTATATTTTAAGTGAATGTCATGAAAGATCTTTGCTTGTAATTTTAAAGGTTTTCAAAACTTGGAGAAAGAAAAATGAAGATATATAAGGAAACAGCAAAGCCAGTAGGTTACCAAGCATAAATTCTTTTTGAGATTATGATGTTTTAATTCTTTTGGGATGTTTCATTCTACTTTGATCTCAAATCTCAGTGTAAAATTATGGAGTTAGTTGCATTTCATGTAGATGATGGGAGCTATTCTAAGAGCATGTTTTAGAGTGAAGATTTAATACAGCTCGCTTTGAGGCTGATGATCATTTTAATAGTACTTGTTGGTATAATGTGTCAAGAAAAACTATTCCAAAGGCCAATTTCACTGTCAAGACTTTTTATACTGTCTTTTGTAAATTATGACCTTAGAGGATGTAATCATTTTTACAGTTTCCAAATGTGGATGGTGCCAGTAGTTAGTTTACAGAGGTGTTTTTTATATTTTGCACAGAACATTGTGATGTACCGGTAGCTCTGTTTAAGTTTAGGTGAAATGTAAATTGATGGTTTATACCATGCTTGTGCAAAAATAGTCATTGATAGAAATTTTTTAAACAACTTTTTTGCCTTGGGTGTGTGCAGTTCAAATTCAGGGGAGGGGAGGGGGGAAGATTTTGCTGTGCAGGTTTTGACCTCATAGACAAAATAGGATTTGCTACTCTTCATATTATTAGAACTGTATTTTGGAGATACACATTATCTTTTATACATGGAGGATGCTTTATGCTCATTTAAGTTAGTGTAAGTTTAGAAAGTTGAATGGCAGCTTTAAGTTATTAATTGAGCTACTGAAAACAGGACTCTTTCCCTTACAAAGCTGACCAATAGAAAGGAATATTGTAGTTTTATTTTGGCAGATTTTGGAATCCTAAAATGCCAGTGAATTTAGACTGGCATTACATTTAAGGGTGTTGCGACGATCATCTCTTTGTCTACTGTTCCTAGTTGGTTGGTTATTAATGACCATGAACACTAACCCATTTACTCATTTGTTGGAAAATCCTTGGTGACTAGCCCCTCTCTGGGTGATTTTTAATACTATTGTAGTCTGAATCTTACCCAGTAGTAAAAGTTTAGTTTTTCTTCAATCTTACTTGATAGTAAAACTTTTGAGTTTTTTCACTTCTGTTCAATATTTCATGCTGGCATTATATGAATACTACAGGAATATTCAGGTCTTTTCTATGCAGGAGCGGATATGACATTATTTGATGGAAAAAGGAATATTACTGATTAGTAGTATAGCATATTTTGCATATCCAGTACATTTACACCTGAGATGGTGCTGCCTCTTTATTGTCGTTCACTGCACTACGTCACGAGTATTTCTCCTGTAAGAAGTACAGATATCACTGCTCTTTTCCATATGCTAACTCAAATTCACTGCTTTACCGTCCATTGAAGATGAACTTCACTATCAAAGATAAGAAGATTCAAAACTTACAAAAATGGTTTAACGAAATGTATTATTTATACTGTCTTGGTTTTAAAAGCCTCATGATGGAACGAGTTGACTTCAGTAAGCTTTACAAAGCTCTTGTAATTCAAAGAGGTCATTTAAGTTTAATTTTCAGCACGCCCAGCTTATTATCATAGTCATGCTTTCTTTTATTGTCAAGCAGTATATAACCTCATTATACCAAATAACAAAGGTTAGATTAGATGCCATTCTTTGGAGCTTCATTTTTTCTAGGAATTGCTACCTTTTTCCTCCCCCAGTAGATGTAAAAAAATATTAAATACTGTTACTATGTTGACAAAGGACCTCTGTAATAGTCCTCAACTGGTCAGTTTCTTGCAATCCATTACTGCGTGTAAGTCCATGAGAGAAACAGATATAATAAAATTAACCCCATCATATTCTGGTGATGATGATAATGATAATTATAATGATGTTTATAATATATACACTATGGGAATTCAAGATTCAGTATATATTAATGATTAAGGGTTTTTATGTTTGATATGAAAGTTTGAATTTGTGGATGATGTTAATAATGTTAATATGCTTGCTAGTTCCTTACTACAGTGGCCGCTTTCCCTATTACACTTACTTGTGGCCTTGTTTGTGAAGTGTCGGTAGCCCTTGGCACATAGGGATGTGTGCCGCCTCCTACACTCCAAAACGACATAGAGTTGCATATTGAGGCACTTAGCAGCTGAGTTACCCATGCTACCTAACACTCAAGGGCCCACACATACATTGCAGGATGAGCCTTATTGCAGATCTAATAAGGGATATGGCCTGTCACCTTATTTATGATGATGTATCGAAAAGGATACCAAAGATTTGCTGTTATTGGTGTCATGTGTCATTGTGGATGTATTGATTGTTCATGTCAACCATTTCTTCTTCGATTTCCCCTTTTATAGGATTTTTGGATTGTAGGTCTTCCCACAAAATACACCATATCTGGGGTCGTCTGCCTCCTTTGCTGTTGGCAGGGAAAGTAATTTATATTTACTGGTACATTATAGGAGAAGAATTAAAAATTCAAAGGTGTAATCGTGTCTTTGGAAATCTTCCAGTTTTAGTATAACCTATTATACTCAAAAGTTTTGGAGAGTAATTTTGATCCTGAAGTGTGTGGCAGTGCACATCTCCTCCTTATTGTTTCACTAAACCTTTCTGTAGAGGATAGTAGTTGTGTTTTCTTGTAATGTAAGCATTCACTTTAGATAATGGCATTAGTTATTATTCCACAGAGTTCTCAAGACTAGCTCTTTCTGGTGTGATCAGGTATAATATAGACATTGTACGTCAGACCTTATAGATGTACTCTAGTTACACTTCACAATTTTGCTGGATGCTGCAAATGGGTTGATGTTCAAGTGATTCGTTATCTGCTTGGCAGATTCTGCTAATACTGTATTGAAATATAATACACAAATATAGGTATAAACAGTTCCAAAATACATATCATTCATCTTTTAAGATCTTCAGTGTTTTCAGCGATAGTAATCAACCACTGTCACCACTTTTACTCAATATAGTTTTATTATTTAAGTCAGATAAGTGTCATGTGATTGTAAGGAGATTAGGATTGTTTGCCGTTGTCAGGTATGTATGGTTACTCTTATGGACCTGTGTTGGTTTTCTTGTTATCTGTACTTTGTATTTTAAGGGATTTTGAATTTTTTCTTTGTAATAGTTGGTACAGTATACATATTTAGAGTACAGTATATATTAGGTGATAAGTGATGCCGAAATCTGCAAAATTTTATTTGTTTTCAAGTTAAGTATAATGAGATTTGAAAATCAAATACATGATGTAACATACATATGTTGAATGTGGCTCTGAAGATTAATGACTTTCTTGTGGGTGTCAGGTTATATACTTATGAAATGCTGATTATTATTATTTTTATTATTAATTTGCTTTAGAAATCATTTCTATGGTGCACAAAGGGGAAAGCATGGGGGAAGTATATATTTACATGATCAGCATTAGTGAGCCTCTGATAGCATGGACCTGAGACACACTTAAATTAGCAACACAGTTTGAAAGATCTTATTGCAATAGAGGCCCGAAATTTGCTGTTCCAAGTCCAATTTATGCTGCCCGATGCCTTTTCTATGTTGTATGTTATTGTACTACGTTAGTTTTTTGTACTCTTTAATTTGTTGACTTACGGAAGTGTGATATACGAAGGTGGAAAGTAATACTGTTATCATTAGGTTTCCTTGTGCTCCTTGTTATGATCTAAACTTTATCATATTATTATGGATGCAAATGTTATTTTAGATATTACTCTATTCAGCATCTGACATTTGACTTTTAGTTTTTGAGAAGGTAGCAGTGTCTTTATATTTACATTTAATTGTTTGGAAGTAGGTACTGGAGCGCTTCAAGAGTGCAAATTGTAGTCTAGGTATGATATTACTTAACACTAGTGTTAGTCGCGTAATAATAAAGTCATTTATTGCACCCTTTTGACTTATGGTTAGGTGTTACTCTTAAATGATATGCATTCAGTGGACGCATTGTAAAGCCAGTTATATTTTCTCTGTTGGTTTGTTTGAACACATTTCAAAGTCAGAGAAGATTACAAGAGAGAAGCTTCTCTGTTTTTGTTCATTCTGACTGTTTATTTTTTTCTTTTTGAGGACAAGCATTTCCGTTAATGATAGAATATAACAGTAGTTGCAAATCTTGTATACTTATATTACCCTATGAATAATACATTATAGGAAAAGTCTCAACTTATTGCTTTGTGCAAGCATTATGCAAGGGGAGAGGGCTGATTTTATTGTGATACTTTTCGGTTTCAATTTATAATTTAATTCTATTTTTTTGTACCTTGAACAACGGAACTTCGTTTACCTTTAATGGAATAGTTGCCTTTCATCTCCAATAATAATAAAGACTGTGCTTTTTAACACTGAAGAAGCTTTAAATGAAAATTGACTATAGTGTCTAACAAGATTCAAATTCCTTGAATCATAGGGAATTGTCTGTTGCTTTTATGTAGAAATTTAAAGTACAGTAATGTCATGTACCAATTTATCGCTTGTCGGGAAAAATTTGCCATAGATTGCTAAAATGTTATATCGGTATGTTTAGTTATGTATTACAATAGAAATTTTTTTATTGTTAAGATTTTGTCACTGTTACTGTGACTACAGTATTTCTGTGCCCAATTTATCATGGTGCATTTTTTTTTTTTTTAATTTCCCATCAGCTACTGGCTTCTAATTAAGTTGAATAATTTATGATAATTTTTCTGAGAAGCTGTATTTTATCTCGAAGAATGCTAGATGATAGTTTAGTAAGTGCAAATTTAATTTTTGTGAAAGAACACAGATGATTTCTTCCATGTTTTATGCGTGTGTACTTTTAATGCATGGCTAAGGTATAATTAATTTTATAGATAAAAAGCTTACACACATTAAGCTGATTTGTTGAAGCACATTTGGAAACCAAGTTTTGGCGTATCTCAGCTGCGTTCTTTCGATGGTATAAGTTTTGTTGACCATTTAGCCAATAATGTGTTCATGGTAGTTACTATTGGACAAGTAGTTATTCAAAGGCTTTGTTTCAGTGGTGTGGTATTCCAATCTGTGATTTTTCTCGTGCGGTTTGCAGCTACTGAGGTTGTCGGAGCCAACTTGGCGGACTGGGCAGGCACGTTCTTATAGATGGGGATTAGATGATGAAGAATCTAGATACAACAGGCTAATGAACACGATAGTGATAATTATTATGATAGTAATGATCAGTTAACTTCTGGATATAACAGTTTGGTACATTAGTCCTGCCTCCCCTAATCTTGATGGTGTACGCCAGATTTTGCACTGTCGCTATGATGTTTGCAGGCTGCTGTATTTCATCGTGACCTTATAATTTTCTTTCTATTTTCGTTTTCGTTCATAGTGGCATTTGGTACAAGTCACTGTCTGTGATTTCCTGTTGTGTAATGTTTACTTTCGTGCTGACAAAAGCTCTCTTGTGTTTTTCTGTGGCATTATGGAATATGGAGACAATATTTATGTGGTGTTATGTTTTTTTCAGTCTATGGATACCAAATACAAATTATTCCTCTTGAGTGGGTAAACTTTTTCACTTACATTTGGCTGTGGAAATTGCTTTTATATATGGATGAGCTATCATGATTTTTTTTTTTGCAGTACATTTCTATCTACAGTGCGGTGCATTCTATTTTATAAAAATCAAAACATACCAGTAGGTATTATATATATATACTGTAGTTTACACAGTATGTATCTGTATATTTTGATGTTGGAGGGCAGTAAATTGTTGATAGTACAGTATTGAAATAAATTATTTTTAACAGTTTATTTAGGGACAAGTAAAATTAATGGGTGGTTGTTGTTATGGCATCTTAGTGGAACCATCACAATTACAATATGTGGTAGGTAAAACATCACGTGTTAACATAGGCGATTTCAAAGTTTGTTAATTTCTGTAGAGAACTATACTAATTGTGTCGGTTCAAAGACCCTTGTTGATCCAGTTCAAGTTTTTTTTTAGGTGGATAGAAATCTGTTTAGCTTTTCTCTTATAGTTTCAAGTGCAAGTGGTTTGTCTTCCTTTGTGTAGTTAATATTTGAGAAAAGATAGCTTGTACTTTTGCATATTTTGTTATTAGGATGAAATCTATTAAAAAGATTATGCCGAGAGCTGCTTCAAATCTATTTCTCAATAAAGTGAAGTTCAAGTGTTAATCAACTCTTTATCAGCCTGGCAGCTAATGTTTTGACTTTTTTTTTTATACATAACTTCGTAGTATATAAATAAACAATGCAATACATTATATGGTAGTTTTTTGCAATTTTATTTCTTGCATAACAAATAGTTTACCCACCCCCATAAAAATTATATCTATAGATGCTGGTCACATCTATTTTTCAAAATTTTACTTGAGAGGTGCAGCTTGTTATATATAGTCTAGTAGCCTTTTAATCAAAATATGTTTGGGAGTTGTTATCCTTTTATGAAAATAGTTTTTGGCGAGTTTCTGTGTATTTCTTTATATTAGATTTTAATTCCTTTTAGATATGCTTATAAAATTTTATGCTGAGGAAAATATTTGCCAAAATTAGAGTTACTTCATCAAACTACTTGTTTGACAGATGCTTTGACTGCAGATAGACCACCCAATTTTAAAGGCAAAGCAAAATTACCCTTTTTGATCATTTAACCACGCACAAAACTACTCCTCTCATCTTGCCATAATGCGTCCCAATGGTCTGGTTTTGGTTCATCTCAGGTAGTACAATAATCATAGTTTATTTATCCTTGTAAAATGCAATGTATGGAGCCGTGCCAAACTGTTACAACAAAGATAATAGAGTTTATTGAAACCCTTGAATTGCAGCTTGTAAAGCCCCATTGTATTATCAGTAATATTAAAAATATAAAAACAAAAATACAAACAAAAAATCTTAAACCCTGCAGATAGTTAATTTTATGTAGTTTTCTAGGCATTGTGGGACCTTTTTTCCATTTTATAAAGCCAGGCATCTCTGGTGTAGCAAAAGGAAGGTAGATTGCATAGACGAAACACTCCATCTCAGATTTAAGTATTTTGTTGGTGGAATTTTGATATGTATGTATTGGTAGTTATTAAAAATTTACTTGCTGTATTGTTTAGTTTTCAAATATATATATATATATTTATATTTTTAATTTTTATTGCCTTAGGTTGAAAATAAAGCCAAAAGTCTGAGCAGACTACCTTTTTTTTTCTTTAAGTACAGTAACACATTATTGGGTTATCTGGTTGAGTGGAAAAACATTATATTTCCTTGTGCAATGTATTCCATAGGGTTTAGGTTTCCGATTTGGACGATTGGTATTGTGATTTTTGCTTTATATTGTGTAGCACTTGGAACAGGAATGGTGCTCTAAAAATAAAGACTGCCAAGTAGATTATTATAGAATCTTGTCATAAATAAGTTATAACTTTCCCTGTATCAAGTATACAGAGTAGTGTAGTTTTCATATGCAGTTTAAAAATGCAATATGTATTATATAAATGTGTATCACATATTGCAGGTTTCTGGTGTTTGCCCAATCTAGTTAGTTGCCTGGTTACTGGTAGGTCTGTAATATTCACATCCTAATTTTAAGATTTAACAATTTGATAAGTTTTAAAAACTTATAACATGTAATGTCTTTTTACTCATCCAGTGCTCTTTTCACTTTGGTTTAACTCTGGAAATAGCCCAGTTATTTATTTCATTGTGTTGAGTTTATTTTGACAATACCATACCTTGTGGCAAATTCACTCAAGTGAGTCATAGTTTTTATTGTGTATTTGAATCCCAATGTAATTTTAATAGGATTTTTTGAAATATAATGATGCTAATATTTTGCATTGCCAATCCAGTAGTGCTGGTCATTTTACATGTATTAAACTATGTGAAGATGGTTAATTCATTATTCAGATGAAGAACTGTGATGTATCGTATTTATTCAGTCGTAACCGGTGATCTTATTTGAATTATGCAAAATATGAAATATATTGCATGAATCTATGCTATGATTGTGCAGTTTATGGGGAAAATATCTTGATATTACATTACTTTTAACAATGTGGTTTGACAAATTCAAGGGTATATTGAAGATTTGACCATTTAAAAGAAATAATAGTCAATAGTCAATTAACCATTTTCTCTGCTCATAGATCCCAAAGACAGTGTACTTAATGTTGTACTTAATGGATATCAAAATAGAAATTGAATAAAGGTTTAACAGGTGTGTTTTTGAAAGAGGAAATTTTGTAATAATAATTGGTCAGTTGTAGAATACTTTTGTTAATGTATAATATTCATGTGCAGTCTATTACAATGTGATCTGATAATGCTGGATAAAATCTACAGTGCATTTTTATTATAGCATGATGTACCTGGAATCTTATATGATAAAGTAGAAGAGAATTGTGGTGATTTGTCATCCAAGTTGTATCTTGTGTCATTAAAATTATCGTGAGTTCCTTATGAGTATGTGGTACAGTATGCGCAAGAATTGACTGTATGATGGGGATTGGATAGGAGTGGATTGAGCGTTTGGTTTGTGATAATTTAACCTTTGGATGAATACGGTAAACAGCTATTCAAGATCTTTTGATTTAAAACATTACCAGGTTGTGAAGATATAAGATTATTGAGTTACAAGTAGTATGGTAGTTTGTGCACTATTAGTATATCATCGATATTTATTTAGTTTGGGGTTACCATAGAGGTAATGTGTCCTGTCATTGTAATTTTTTTCCAATTAACTATAATGTGATAGAAATGTAAGTTGAGTCCGAATTGTTAATATGAAAACAAAACCAAATGAAGTATGTTGTACCTAGAGTAAAACAACTTTTAAGGTTCAAATGCTTTGATCCCAGTGTCCAAAGTCTGTAATTCAATTGGTAAAGTAGTCTTTCAAGACATACAGTATATTTCATATTTGTATAAAGTCATCTTTGTCGATGAAAGTGCATAACAATTTGTCTTTCCATTTACTGTAGCTACATGTAACCATCTTTAAATTTTATTGTCAGGTTATAATGGATAACAAATTGGGGGCTGTAAAAGTAAAACTTAAATTTGTTTCAATAAGGGTTATCTTGCATGTCATAATAAGTGACGTACAGACAGTACTGATTTTATTTTATTCCAGCAAAAAATCATTTGAGTAAAACATTCATCACTATTTGCGTGGATTTTATCTTTAGAAAGCATTTTATGACCACTGTACAAATATGTATATTGTTTAATTGCATTTTTAAGAATTTGGTCACACAATCACCCAATTAACAAAGGCATATAGTGTAACAGATGCAATGTTATTCACTGTGTCACGTTTAGATGCCAAGTACACATACTGTAATGATATCAATAACTATTTGTAAGTTGTTTACCAAATTTTATCAAAGAATATAAACCATTGAACTACTGTGAGCCTGCAAGGGACAGTGTAAGTCTGGCGTGATACTGTAAATGCCCTCAAGTCCCCTGAAGGGCGTGGCCTTTGCTGAGCTGAGCAAAATAAACCAGTGTAGCAGTCATTTTTGTATTTGATTTCACCCTCTTATAATCAAGTGTAATTGGTCGAGAAAATTTTTTTTTTGCCACCTTATAGTTTGCATTTTGACACAGAAAATTTGATAAAAATGTATAATTGGATTATGCTCAAGTTGACTAAAAGACTACCAATTCAATATTACAGTTTTATCTTGAAGAGGACCTGCATGTGGGCTAATTTTCAGTGGACACTGGTTGCCACTGTTACGTGGCAAGAAATGCTTCTATGGATGCCCACACACAATTAGTTTTTAAATGGACGGTGTTCGTAGAGCTTCCCTATCCATTTTTTAATAGCACTACTGAAAAGTACCCCATATGCGGGGCTTCTAAAGGTAGTTAAAATTCAAAATTTATATGGAACCAAATTGCTAGTATTCAACAAAGTACTGTATAACTAAAAGCAGAAAGGGTGGTTGTTCCATTTCAAAATACTTAACCCTTATTTTCAGAATACTAAGCTTCAATTAAGTGGAAAAATTCAAATCTAAAAATAATATAAACAAATATCACTGGTAATATGTTAAGGAATAAGAGAGTACAATATAGAAGGATTTATTGCCTCCATAAATACTGTAACTAGTGATAACATCCAATAGCCAAGAGGTGTTATTAAAGCATACAAGGATATTTTGGTTGCAGATCCTGGTTTTATTAGAGTACTGTACCTTGTTACAAGGTTGGGAATGAAAAGATCCTACAGAATAGTGCAAAAACATTTAACAGTCTAGAATGAAGTGGATAGACAATTGGTCTCCCCATTTATAAGAATGATTTATGTGCATGTGAGAAATCTCAGTTGAAGAGGTTTGACTGCAAGAGAGAATTAAATGGGAAGGGGGATAAAGTGGAAGGCTATAAAAATGGGTGTAGGTTGAAGAGGGGATGCTGTAAAGTATTTGTTGTTAAATATACGCTAATTGCACTCCCCACCAATGTGGGAGACATTGAAAATAAAACTGCAGCTACTGTATAGAAATAGGAAATGGTGAAAGGGCGCAAAGTAATGTACTGTACTGTAATTCAGGCTAAAGCAAAGTGCTCTTCCCATTTTCTGAATGGTTTGACAGGGAAATTTTCAACTAGTAATAATCACACCTCGGTTAACCCTCATTGGTTACGATACTGCCACTGCGCAAAGCACTAGGATATATAGCCCAAATTCATAAATCAAGCTCAATTATAGAAGACCTTTGAACCTATTTAAGTTAGATGAAGTTTGTGGTACACAACTTGTGCAAAAGAAAGGGTGCAAATGTGAAAATTCTGTAAATGGAAACCCAGTTTATATAGCCAAGATTTTAAATGAAGATTCTTATAAAACTGCAGTACCTTTATAGCCTTCAACTATACCTCCGTTCCTGCTTCCTTTCTTCTGTACTGCTGTCTAACCTTTCCCGTTTTACATCGTACATTGGTTACAGCGTTTTCCTCCAGTTGCACACGTCTCTCAGGCTTGTTGTCCAAATTCATAATTCTTATATTTCCAATAAAGAAGCCAAAACTGCAGCTACTAAAACCAAATAAAAAGAATCCACTCATGCCGGCAATGCTTATCATCTTTAATACACATCATATATAATATATAGCAGACTTTATGGAGAAATAGTGAACTGCAACATGCTTAAGAAATTCTATCCTGCCTTTAAAATGGTGACACTTCTGGTTGTCTTTCATTGTCGGAGTCTTTGATTTAGTACACTAGACTTCTAATTGGCTTCTGGCAATCCATTGTAGTTATCTCATTAGCTGCTCAGAAAGCTTCACTTTGGTACACTTGCCGTGAAGAATAGCGCCATCTCTGTTGAAAAAATAAATTATTGTTCTTTAATGATTAGGTCAGCTTAATCATCAAATTAACTTGTGCATTCTGCTATTTAAATTCACTAGTAGAAGTAATTAAAATTTTTTAAAGTAATTTACATTTTTCCTAATTACATAAACCCGAGTCCTTTACAAGGAGTATGATATCAGCAAAGTTGGAACAGCCATTAAAACTCAACGAGATAGTTGTAACTACCGATTGGTGGAGCAGGGGAAGCTCCACCCACCTGTCGGTCATTAAGGCTAACACTTGACCCTTAGGCCTTGGACTTGTAGGGTGGTTGAAACAGAAAGTATAAATTGAATGACTTGGATTTATATAGTTGGGAAAAATAAGTTACATGTGATTTGTTCCTACATGAATACAAATCATCTTCCTTTGAGACTTTCTTAGGAGGGAGGAAGTCCTTGCGAACCAAATTTCTGGGCGGCTCAGCTTTCCTGCTAGTTGTCAGAGCACCTGGTCCTGTACAAGAGCAAAGGTAAGGACTCCTGCAAATCTCTTAACGATCTGTAAATAGGGATACTATAGACGTTGGGTTATGCCCATACCGTGATAAAAAGGTACTTGGTCACACTTGAACCTATATCCTTGTACAAGGACCTCTGCTGGAGTTGTCTGTGAGGAATGAGCTTCTCCAATGAAGTAGGCTAAGAAGACTGCCAACATTGAGCTGGAAGTACTACTGTCTTAGACAGAAACAGTTGTGCTATCTCTGAGCACGCTGTTGCAATCGTCTGATGGAAAGACTCGGCATGCCCATGTACCTCAACCTTTGTTTGGGTGTGAAATTTGACTTTAACCATTTTATCATGATTGCCCAGACTGGGACAAAAGAAAAGCATGTAATCTTGATCCTTTAGCAACCGCCTCTCAAAGCAGGTGAGGATCAACCAATCGTCGAGATACATTGAGACATGTCCTGTGGGAATGGTTCCTAGCTAACACCAGTGTGAACGCTTGTGAAAACACCTAGGGACCAGTGCACAGTCTGCAACACAGGGTATTGGATTGACACACTACTGTACTCTATGGAGGAAGAAGTCGAGGTACTTCGAGACGACTGATGATTTAGTACTTGATATAGATTCTTCAGATCCACTGAAAGCATTTTGTCTTTTTTTTTTTCTGATGGAGGTCAGTACAGCTTGTGTCGTTTCCATCCAAAGCGTGGTTTGCTGAACAGCTGCTTTAGGGGAGAGGTGATCAATGCCTGATTTCCAGATCCAATTGACTTCTCCACCAGGAAGTCAACTTCTACTGTAGAGCACAGGAGATCATCTCAAACAACTTCAAGTGCATTCTTCTCCTTTGCTTTTACTTTTGCTACCAAGGTTAGAGCTTTCAACGATTTTTGGAAGAAACTCACGAAAATGTCATTAGCGTGCGAGTGAAGGAAAGCCAAAGGACTTCAATGGATAGGAGGTATCCATTATAAAAGATTGCTGCTGAACAAACTGGAGCTCTAGTTTACTTCACCAAGAAAATGTAACTTTCATCTCTACCACCAATACCAGAACTTTGAACAATTTCGGAGGAAATTCTGGAAAGCTATTAGTGTGCAAATGAGGGGAGATTGAAGGATAGAAGGTATCCATCTTGAAGTACTTCTACCTAACTGCTCTGCTCCTAATGCTCAACAGCATGACAGGCATCAAGGCAATCGTTACCACTAGAAGAGGTGACTGCAGATTTCAGCATCCCCTTTCTCCTCCCCTCTTATCTCAACTGCCTTTCCTGAACTAGCCAGGTTGGGCATGAAAAGTTGGAACACTGTCTGCAATTTCTTAAAAGAAGAATCAACTGGGGGACCCAATTAGGTTTTGGGGTAAATGGAGCTTTCTTCAAAACTGATTCGACAGCATGAACTTCAGTCTCGTCACAACTTCCTTATGAGGCCTTTCATCCCTAAAGGTGGCTGCTCAGAGGATGAAATAGTCCAGGTTAGTCTTCCGTCACTTCACCACTGCTTCTACATTTTTTAAGGAAAGAGAGAAGTAGTCTCCGACATCGAGGCATTCCTCAATGCCAATGTTACCTCTTGTCCAACTTTCCAGGAAAATTAAGATATGACTGCATCTCTACTGTTCAGGACCTAGTTGGCCCATTGGTTGGGTGACTGGTGTGTCAGGAAAGTAACTGCCTACCCACCAGACAACCAAGTTCCTGTATTTCACCAATATATCATGACTTGAAAAATCCTGAGTAATGTCAAAGTATGTGACTGCACCAGATCAGTGGTTGTGCTAGGAAGCTGCTTGGAGACTGGCCACAGGAGAGGCTTCCATTGCAGCAGACTAATAAAGAGCTGAACAGTCTTGCCTTAAGTCTCTCAACAGAAATGTGGGATCCTTAAGAGATGCCAAAACTCTAACCAATGGCTGCAGATACCACCTTCAAAGGAGCCACGGCAGTCTCTCCAAGTTTATTACACTCACAAATGAGAGCAAGAACATGGACAAAAAAAAAAAAAAGCTCAGTCTGAGGGTTATAAGCCTCTGGTGCACTGAGATTACGTGCCTTTGAAGTGTTAAAAACCTGAGACTCCTCTTCCTCTCACAAAAGTGGTGGTCTCAACAATCACCTTGGAAGACAGTTCTTTCCTCGCAGAGTAGACACACTCAGGACCGTGAATGGAACAGGGAATGCATCTCTGAAGAGGCAAAAGGGGGTTTGATCAAACATGACTGCTCTCCCCTTCAGACACAGAATTGCCTCTAGCACCTACTTCCCTGAGACTGATGAAGTAATGAATACTTTAGTCTCTGTGGTATACGCCAGCGAGCACAGTATCGGGGAGGGGGCAAAGGAGCATAAGCATTTATGTACATACTGGTCACCAGGAGGGGAAAGATCTTATTGTCAATTGCACGTATACAATATGACATTACGTTGCTCATAAGTGTTGAGAGCCGTTCTGGGTGGTCAGCTGTTGCTATTCCTGGACACCTTAGCGGTGTGTGGAATGGTCATGTGGGGAAAGAACAGGTGACAAGCGCTCATGTGTGGAGAACAATAATTTGCTGTTAGATCATGAGGAGAACAATCAATTGGTGGTTCCCCTTCATGCCAATGATACAGTAGTATACATGCTCAGTCCTAAACGAGATCAAAGCACCATTAACAAAAGTATAAGCTTCTGTACTACAGCACCCTAACACCTTTTCAAAGCATAAGCATCTGATCATGCCTTGATTTCATTAGTAGTGAAGACTGAGCAGCCTGTCCCTGATGTATCATACTCATGTAAAATTTATATGAAATCTCAAGCAGACTGGAATAGGATTTTGCATGATCTTTTGTTCTTGAATTGGTCACAATTATATGGTAGTGTTGATCCTGTTGTCCCTTTGAATGAGAATCTAGTCAACATAATTGATAGGCGTATCCCTTCCTGTGTGCTAAGGTACCGAGTGAAGGACAAACCGTGGTTCAATGATGATTGTAGACGTGCTTATTTGGAGAAGCAGGAGGCCTATCATCTTTGGAAGGGTAGCAGATCACATTTGACCTGGAATAACTATACTCAGCTTAGAGGTTTTGCTCAGAGAGTTTATGCTTCAACTGAAAAGGAATACAATTTAACCATAAAAGAAACCCTTTCTGGTACAACTCAGGAACATATATGGTGGTCTACCCTTAAATCAGCACTCTTTGGTGTAGATGCAACAGTTCCTCCTTTACTTAAACCAGAAGGCTCAGTCACTCACTGTTCAAAGGAAAAGGCAACCGTTTTGGCTGATGTTTTTCACAGTAAACAGAGTAATGAAAAACTTGAACTTCCTCATTCCTGTTTTCCTGAAGCTAAACTAACTAGTTTAGCTTTTCAATCTTGTGAAATTAAAGCTCTGGTGATGGACCTTGATGCTTATGGAGGTATAGACCCAAATGGTATTTTTCCTTATTCTTTTTATAAAAACTGCAGATTTCTTAGCTCCAAATTTCTCTGTTATTTTGCGCAAGTTAGCAAAAAGAGGAGCTTTTAGCACTTGTTGGAGAATTGATAATGTTACTCCTCTATGTAAATGTGTTTGTGGTAGCTCAAGTCCAACTGATTACCACCCAATTTCCATAACTCCCATATTATTCAAAGTTTTTGAATGTATTCTGGCAAAACGTCTTAATAGGTTTGCTGAAGGTAATTATCTATTCCTTAGTTTGCAATATGATATTTTCATATTAAAATAAATTTTTGAACATACTTACCCGGTGGATATATATATAGCTAACGTCTCTGACGTCCGGCAGAAATTCAAAACTCGCGGGCGATCGTAGGTTGGGTTGCTAGGTGTACACTAGCGCCACCGCTCGCCAGGATACTGTAACCATTCCTCAAGTCCTCAGGTCTTCTCTGCCCATAGGGTCTCTAGAGGTGCGGAAGGGAGGGAGTTTAATTACTGTATATATATCCACCGGGTAAGTATGTTAAAAAATTTATTTTAATATGAAAATATAATTTTTAAACATTTAACTTAGCCAGTGGATATATATATAGCTGATTGACACCCTTGGTGGAGGGTAAGAGACCAGCAGTAAACATCATAGGAATATAACTCAAGAGTTTTGATAAAAAAACAAACTTAAGGGTTCGTACCTGATAAGGAAGCTGACTTTTATGATTCTCTGCCTCATTAGTCCGCTATCCTTATGAAGCCCAGCGATCCACTCAGGGGGCTGAAAGACCTCTAGGAGCTGTCATATCTGGGGTGACCACCCCTATGACAGGACCTCAACCAATACCCTTGATCTGGGTGCTCTCAAGAAACAAGTTTGACCACACGCTAAAATCAAAAGATTGCGGAAAACTGTCCCAGTCTCCACATACAACCAAAAAGATAATAGTTTCAAGAGAAGAAAAAAGGTATTAGGATTAGGGGAATGTAGTGGTAGAACCTTCACCCACTACTGCACTCGCTGCTACGAATGGTCCCAAAGTGTAGCAGTCCTTGTAAAGAGTCTGGACGCTCTTTAAATAATGTGAAGCGAACACAGATTTACTCCTCCAGTAGGTTGCGTCCATAATGCTTTGTAGGGATCGATTTTGCTTGAAAGCCACTGATGTTGCCACCGCTCTAACTTCATGAGTCTTTACTTTCAATAACCGAAGGTCAGTCTCACCGCAGTGAGCGTGAGCCTCTCTAATCAAGAACTTGACAAAATATGATAAGGCGTTCTTTGACATCGGTAAGGAGGGCTTCTTGATCGAACACCATAAAGCCTCAAATTCGCCTCGTAAATTTTTGGTTCTGTCAAGATAATATTTAAGTGCTCTCACAGGGCACAGGACTCTTTCTATCTCGTTACCAACCACACCCGACAGGTTGGGAATCTCAAAAGATTTTGGCCATGGATGAGAAGGTCGCTCATTCTTGGCCAGGAAACCAAACTGCAAGGAGCATACTGCCTTATTAAAACAGAAGCCGACGTTCTTGCTGAAGGCATGAACCTCACTAACTCTCTTTGCGGTAGCAAGACTCACTAGAAAAAGTGTCTTCAGAGTAAGGTCTTTAAAAGAGGCTAAGTGCAAAGGTTCAAATTTTTCAGACATAAGAAATTTAAGGACAACATCCAGGTTCCAAGCTGGCGTCACTATCCGATGCTCCTTAGAAGTCTCGAAAGACTTGAGAAGATCTTGAAGGTCTTTATTGTTCGAGAGGTCAATGTTCCTGTGTCTGAACACTGCAGCTAACATGCTCCTGTAACCTTTAATGGTAGAGGCAGAAAAGTTACGTTCATTCCTAGGGTGTAGCAGGAAGTCAGCGATTTGAGCTATAGAGGTATAGGACGAGGAAATAGAGGTGACCTTGCACCAATCTCGAAATACCTCCCATTTGGACTGGTAGATCCTGATGGTAGAGGATTTCCTTGCTCTGGCAATAGCTCTAGCTGCCTCCTTCGTAAACCCTTGAGCTCTTCTCTTGATAGTCTGAAGGCAGTTAGACGAAGCGCGTGGAGGCTTTGATGGAACCTTTTCATGTGAGGTTGCTGGAGAAGGTCCAACCGCATTGGCAGACTCCTTGGAATGTCCACCAGACATTGATGTACCTCGGTGAACCATTCCCTTGATGGCCAGAGGGGAGCAACCAACGTCAACCTGGTCCCTTCGTGAGAGGCGAACTTCTGTAGGACTTTGTGAAGGATTTTGAAAGGGGGGAAATGCATAAACCTCCAGGTGAGACCAGTCCAGTAAGAATGCATCGATGTGGACTGCCTCTGGATCTGGAACTGGAGAGTAGTAAGTTGGAAGCCTCTTCGTTATCGAGGTTGCGAACAGGTCTATGGACGGACGACCCTATATCCGCCATAGTTTCTCGCACACCTCCTGATGAAGAGTCCATTCTGTGGGGATGACTTGTCCTCTTCTGCTGAGGCAGTCTGCCATCACGTTCCTTTCTCCCTGAATGAATCTTGTAAGAAGGGTGATTCTTTCTCTCCTTTGACCAAACTAGGAGATCCCTTGCAGTTAAGTAAAGAGACTGCGAGTGGGTCCCGCCTTGCTTGGAGATGTAGGCTAACGCTGTGGTATTGTCCGCGTTTACCTGCACCACCTTGTTTCAAATCAGTCCTTCGAAACTTTGCAGGGCCAAAAGAATTGCAAGAAGCTCCTTTTGGTTGATGTGAAGCTATACCTGGTCTTTGGACCAAAGGCCCGAGCACCCTAGTCTGCCTAGTGTTGCTCCCCACCCCAAGTCCGAAGCGTCTGAGCACAACACATGGTCTGGGTTCTTGTGTTCGAGAGAGAGGCCTTCCTGAAGTCTGAGATTGACGTCCCATCATATCAGGCACGTCTTGACCGTTTCTGGGAGTGGAATAGACACTGCTTCCAAGCCCTTCTCCTTGTCCCAATGCTGGTTGAGGTGAAACTGGAGAGGGCGTAGATTGAGTCTTCCCAGGAAGACAAACTGCTCCAGTGACGAGAGTGTTCCCAGCAGACTCATCCACATCCTTACAGAGCAACTGCTCTTTTTCTGATAAAGACGAATCTTTAAGAGAGCTTGCTCTAGTCTTGTGGGCGATGGAAAAGCCCAAAAAACTAGACTCCGTATCTCCATCCCCAAATAGAGAATAGTTTGAGATGGGGTCAGTTGCGACTTCTCCTTGTTTACTAGGAGACCCAACTCCTTGGCTAGGTCCAAAGTCCATCTGAGATCCTTATGACAGCGATTGAAGGATGACGCCCTGAGTAACCAGTCATCTAGGTATAGGGAGGCTCTGACACCTGTCGAAATCAGGAAGCTCGCTACATTCCGCATGAGCTTCGTAAATATAAGAGGAGCAGTGCCGAGACCGAAGCACAGAGCTCGAAATTGGTACACTTCCTTCCCATACACGAACCTTAGATAATGTTGGAAGGTCGGATGGATCGGGATATGGAAGTATGCATCCTGGAGATCGAGAGAGACCATCAAGTCGTCTTCCCTTACTGCTGCCAGAACAGACTTGGAAGTTTCCATAGTGAACTTTGCTTTCAGGATTAATACATTGAGTGCGCTCACGTCCAGCACTGGTCTTCAACCTCCTGTGTTCTTTGGAACCAGGAAGAGGCGGTTGTAAAAGCCTGGAGACTGATGTTTTAAAACCTTCACCACAGCTCCCTTCTCTAACAAGAGAGACACCTGTAGGTGTAAAGCTAGTCTTCTTGCTTCCTCTCGGTATCTGGGAGAAAGATCTATCAGATTTTGAACAAGAGGAGGTTTCTTTACAAAGGGAATTTTTTACCCCTCCTTCAACAAGAGGACAGACCATTGGTCTGCTCCTCTTCTTTCCCAAGCCTGCCAGAAGTTCTTCAATCTGGCCCCTACTGCTGTCTGAAGTTGTGGGCAGTCAGACTCTGCCACGACCTGATCTGGCTCCCCTCCTCTTACCTCGTCTACCATCAGAACGAGAGTTGCCTCTGTTGGAGGCTCTGCCACGAAAGGGAAGAATAAACCTAGAAGCAGGGGTATCCAACCTCAGTTTGTTGCTTGAAAACGACGACGGTAAAACTTTGCGAGCCGTTTTAGAAACTAGATCATGGGTATCCTTTAAGGCAAGGGATGACGCTATATCCTTCACAAGATCTTGGGGAAAAAGTGAACGAGAGAGAGGTGCATAAAGAAGTTCCGACTTCTGACAAGGGGTAACTCCCGTAGCTAAGAAAGAGCACAATGACTCTCTCCTCTTAAGCAAACCTGCAGTAAAAAGAGCAGCAAGCTCATTGGATCCATCCCTTACTGCTTTGTCCATACAGGACATAATCTGAACAACAGAATCATTATTACAAGCAGACACCTTCTTGCTCAAGGCTCCCAACGACCAGTCAAGAAAGTTGAAGACTTCAAAGGCACGGAAGACTCCCTTGAGCAGATGGTCAAGTTCCGAGGTAGTCCATAACACTTTTGAGTGTCTCATGGCTAGACGACGAGGAGAGTCTACCAGGCTTGAGAAGTCCCCCTGGGCAGAGGCAGGTACTCCCAAGCCGAGAACTTCTCCTGTGCCATACCAGACGCTCGAACGAGAAGCAAGTTTAGCTGGAGGGAAGGCAAAGGATGACTTGCCAAGACTTCTTTTGGTCTGCAACCATTCTCCCAGCAAACGCAAAGCCCTCTTAGACGACCGAGACAGCACCAATTTAGTAAAAGAGGGAGCTTTAGCAGCCAACCCTAAAGTGAATTCTGAAGGAGGCGAGCGTGGAGCAGCAGGAACAAAATGCGAAGGAAAAACTTCTTTAAAAACAGTCATGATCTTCTTAAAATCCATAGATTGTTGGGCAGCTCTAGGTTCCTTTTCTTCAGACAAGATACCCAAAGGTACAGCTGTGGAAAGGGGATCATCTGCTTCCTCCTCAGAATAAACTTCATCCGAAAGTTCGATATTCTTACGAGATGGTGAGTCCACAAGAAGTCGGGATGGAATAGCTTGACAGCCTACATCAACCTGCCGATGAGTAACAAGCAGAGGATGAGGGTCGACGTCACGTCGGGACTGCATTGACTGACGCTCAACGTTACGTTGAAGCTGGCAATCGGCGTCACGTTTGACAGCATGCCTAACACTAGGGGTCACGTCAGCGTGACGTGAAACTTCACGCTTAGAAGTCTGATGAGAAGAGTCACGCTTATCAGAACCGTGACGCTCCGCAAGCAAGGGTTCCTGTCGATCAGGGGCTGGACAGTAAGACTGCATTAAAGTGGACAGTTTCGACTGCATGTCCTGCAGCACGCTAAAATTAGGATCCCGAACACGAGGATCAGAACGTGACTTCGGTAACGTCCGTTCCGCATCGTCAGTGAGGATAATGGGAGCAGCAGCACTCACGTCACGTCTGGAACGTCCAGACGAAACAACAGAACCGTGACCCTGTGCAGGAGCCTCCGGAGCAACAATACCAGACATTATAAAGGAACGTTTGGCAGGCGAACCTTCCTCCGATGAAGGTAGACGTTCTGGACTGCTCCAATTACTGCAGCCAGGACGTTGACTATGTTCTGAAGGAACCCATTTCCTCTTGAGAGGTCGGGAAACCTGACGCCAGAATTTCCTACTGACGTTAACATCTTCGGAGGATGAGGAGAACTTAGTCTCACCTCTCCTATGATAAGGGCGATCGTGAGGATCAACGTCTGCAACTCGTGAGGGAACGTCTGTTCGTGGTTTAAAACCTATCGTTCCCTTTTGTCTTTTGACATTCCTTCTCTCAGGGGTTGGGGAGCTTGAAAGAGGTCTCGGACTGGGTGAATAGCAAGTACGAACAGACGAACCCTCCGCAACACTGAACACATTTTTTGCACTTTTTTCACTAACACTGGCACTTTTTAACAATTTTACATCGGACATGAGTTGATTCCTATCCGTAGCAAGCGATTCGACCTTGGCACCAAGAGCATGAATCGCCTTCATCATGTCCATCAGTGAAGGCTCGTTAGTGCTAGTAGGGGGTTCAGAAACTACCACTACAGGGGGAGGAAAAGGTTCAGGGACATGGGGAGAGGAAAATTCTCGAGAATGAGAAGAGCTTCTTCTGACCCTATCTCTCTCTAACTTACGAGTGTACTTTTCATACTCAAGCCACTCGGTATCTGATAAAATTACACATTCATCACATCGATCCCCCTACTGACATCTTACCTCTACATTTGTTACAAATAGAGTAGGGGTCGATGGAAGCTTTTGGAAGGCGCCTGTTACACCCTTTAGCACATTTCCTATACACAGGGGAAGGGTCAGCCATTTTGGAATATCCAGAGAGAGATCAAAAATAAAGAAAGGGTCAAAAACAGTTAAATCAAAAAGAGTTTCAAGAAAAGTCGTAAGAAAAACCAACCAAGCGAAAGCCATTAACCAAAAAACAAGTACTTCACCAAAGCTGTAGAAAACTTGAGGTCAGCGCGAGCAATAAAATTTCAATGTTTACGCCACAGCGGCAGAGAAGAACAGGACTTGAGGAATGGTTACAGTATCCTGGCGAGTGGTGACGCTAGTGTACACCTAGCAACCCAACCTACGATCGCCCGCGAGTTTTGAATTTCTGCCGGACGTCAGAGATGTTAGCTATATATATATCCACCGGCTAAGTTAAATGTTTAAAATTGGTTTTTGTAAAGGCCTTTGAGCATGTGATGCCCTTCTTACAATCTCCAATGCTGTACAGAAATCCCTTGATTGTGGTCAGGAAGTTCGTATGATTGGCCTTGATTTTAGTGCTGCCTTTGACCGTGTTAATCATGAGGCCCTTGTTTTCAAACTGAAACAGTTGGGAGTAGGTGGGTCGTTTCTTAGCATTATTATTGATTTTTAAGTAATAGATCCCAAAGAGTTGTTGTTGATGGGCACTATAGTGAGTATAGGAATGTGATATCTGGTGTTCCACAGGGTAGTGTTCTTGGCCCATTACTTTTCATACTATATACACATGACATGTGGTTTTGCCTACAAAACAAGCTTGTGGCATATGCAGATGATGCTACTCTCTTTGCATCAATTCCATCCCCTGAATGTAGATCTGGGGTTGCTGAATCCCTTGCTAGAGATCTAGCTAAAATGATTGTAAGTAGGTCAAGGACAGTGGCTCCTCAAAATCCGGATCTCAGTATTGATAATGTTTCTTTAACTTTGTATTCTAGAAGTTTTATTCCAGCTGTAACCAAGTTGTGGAATGATCTTCCTAATCGGGTAGTTGAATTAGTAGAACTTCAAAAGTTCAAAATTGTAGCAAATGTTTTCATGTTGAACAGGCTGACATACGTCTTTTTATAGTTTATGTATGACATATCTGTTTTGACGTTGTTACTGTTTTTAGAATGATTTACTGTTAATTTGTTCTCATTTACTGTATTTATTTTCTTATTTCCTTTCCTCATTGGGCTATTTTCCCTATTGGAGTCCTTGGGCTTATAGCATCTTTCTTTTCCAACTAAAGTTGTAGCTTGGCTAGTAATAATAATAATAATAATACTACAGCATCAAAACGCCTTTCCTGGTTTGGTTGGTTCTCGTTAGGGCACTTGTCTCTCTTTCGCAAATGAGGAGGAAGATCGCTCGGAGCCTCACAAGACTCTGGGATTGGTGAAGCGTCCTGGAAAAGGAAAATGGTGGAGCACTTCACCCCACCGCAATGGTGCTCAGTCTCGTGACGATAGGAGATGTACTTCTCTACTGTGTTTCAAAAACACCTTTCCTGATTGGGTCTATTCTTGGTTTTGTGCTGCGACTCTCTTGCATATGAGGAGAGATTGGTTGTAGTCATATGAGACCATGTTGATCGATCTTCCTAAAATTCTTTGACGACTTTTTACAAGCAGCATTGTTGGAAGAATCTGACCAAGATGAGAAAACAGAGGGAGAAGAACTGGAAGAAGAAGGATGTGTTTGTGTGTTCCTCTTGCCAGCCATCTTCGGAGTCGAGGCCTTGGAAACCAAAGTCGACACTCTCACAGAAGAGGGCACAGAGGCTTCTTCAAAAGCAGCAGAGATCACACCAACACATGTCACAACCTGCAACACCTCCACAGTTGTATGAGTTAGAAAAGTTACCTCAGGGGCAGCCTCATAAGTATTGGTGGCAATGTAGCAACAATAATGCCCAAAAGAGCGCCAACTTCTTCAGTAATCTTACTAGGTTAACCAGAGGGGAGGGGGAAACGCGTAGACATCTATGCTGTCCCTTGTTTACGGAAGGCCCCTAGCCAAGCGTTTGTGAAAAAGGTACTGACGAGCAGTACCTCAGAAGCTTGTCGATCAGAGACATGGCAGACAGGTCTACTGTCAGTGAAACCTACAGAGTTGGGACTCTGCTGGGTACTTGAAGATCCACAAATCACTCAGAACCAACTATCATAGTCAATACTTAGACTGCCTGCCAGAACATTTCCCTTTTCTGGGTAGAGCAGGGTTGCAAGGGTGCTGAATAGTCTTCGTCCACCTTAGCATTTCCCCAACTAGTTGGCATAGGTGCTGTGAAGAGGAATGTCTCTGATTGACTAAATATAAGCCACTCCCGTGGTGTCGTCGTTCATCAACATCATGGAGCGATGTTGGAGGGTCAGAAAGCTGCCCTCATTCCAGGAGGTTCATGTGGCAATGATGTTAGGAATTGGACCAGAGTCCAGAGGCTGTTTGATGCCACGTGTGGGCCCCCGTTTCTTGATGTATCTTAGAAGAGTATCGAATCTGGGGAGGGGGAGGTGGAAGATCTAACCCCCAGAGGAGGTTGGGATCCGACGCTCCCTGGTTAGTCACTCTGCACTCCTCGGACAGGTGTCCTTCCCGGAATGAGTAATTCCCCAGGAGTAACTGATGAGATGCCAGTGAACCTAGTAGAAGGAAGGTGCCTCTATCTTCTTCAATCTTTCTAATCTGCTCACAGAAGGAAAGACTTTATTAGTCTGACAACTAGAAGTACTCCTAGGAACTAGGAATACCAGATCTGTGTTGGCTGAAGGGATGACTTCTTGAGATCTTACTCCAATCCTCAGAACGCGGCAGATCTCGAGAAGCCTGACTTGGTGATGTAGAAGGGATGACCCCGAGTCTGTTAGAAATAGCCATTCGTCCAAGTGTCTTGACAGACGAATGTCGCCCCTGTGAATCCAGTGACAAAACGGAGGTGTGATTAAGATGAAAAAACCAGATCTACAACAGGTATTACTGGGCGTATAGGAGGATTCTTTAGATCCTTCCTTGAAAAAGGAGTAACTGGAATTTGGTGGTAAGTCTCCCTATTTCAGTGTATGAAGTCCTTGGGTCTGACTGCTCATCTAACTGAGCCAGTCGTCTCCCTCCTGAACGAGGTTTGTTGCTCAAATTTGTTCCGGGAAGAGAGATTGAAAACTGGAGTTCAGCTTAACGGAGACTTTCTACAAGAAAACTGACGGTAAAAGTTCAGAGATTCAGATGAAAAAAAGTAATCATGCATTGATGACGTAATGCCTGATCCGCATGTCCGTACAGATGTTCGGATTTGCATAGATTGTAGAGGTCAGCTATTGCCCCTCTACAGGTGGTTGGGTTTGTTATGTGATTTAACTGCGGATTCTCTGCCCCCGTAGTCAACCTTGGTCACTGGGTGGGGTTTGCGAAAGACTCTTGTTCGCGTAAGCCCTTGTAGGAGAAAATCTCGTCAATCAATTTAGATCACCTTTTCACGAGCTGGGATCCCATGAACATTGATCCTCAATAACTCTCCGGGGAGTTTGGTGAGAGGCCTTGTACGATCTTGCATTAGGATTTGCTACAGGGATCGAAGTGTTCCCGCTGGTTGGACGAGTCATGGTTGAAGAAGCGATGAGTATTCCTAACTCAGAGAGGTATCGCAGTCCCTTAGGGGTAAAACCATCTCACGGATGAAAAGGGTGTTATCCCTAAAGGCAAATGGCCGAAGCTTCAAACTTCGCCTTCCCTCTGCTAGCTGAGCTAACTCTGGGTTGGCCGTATTTAGCCTTCCCAAAGAACCCTGTAGCAGGAAGATCGAAGTTGCTTTGTACAAGTTTTGAGGGAACCTGGGGTGATGGTGACATGATAACAAGGTGTAAAGAGGAGAAGATTCCTCGAATCTGTGTTTGCTATACAGTAGTTCGTAAACGTAAGCATGAGCTGACTCAATTTCCTAGAAAATTTGGGGATGAAAAGAATAACCCTGAAGAGTTATGTCTTATAAGAATGTCGTCCAATGCAGGAGTGACAGGGCGAGGAGATCATAAGGAAATGGAACCCGAAACTGAGTAAACAATCCCACAAGCTCTCAACTCACGGAGAAAAGTAAGAGAAAATAATCCCGAAGGATTATGTTTCTTGAGTCTCGTTCCGAATCACAGGAGAACGTGGCAGGAGCAAGTGATGGGAGACCTCTATTGAGGCATTCGCTGTGTAGACCTATGTTCTACCTTCCCAGTGAGGTTTGGCGGCGTATGGGTGAGAGCACATGCACTACTAATGTAGATCTTGTCAAGCAAGTATATGAAGAAAACGACTTGTAAGGTAACCCTATACCAAAACAAGTGACAAAAAAAAGTTAGAGAAAGAGAGCAGAGGAGGCGACCGATCGCTAACACCCAAGGCACGTCAGCCCACTACAGTTGTAGTACTGTAGTAGTAATAGTAGTGGTCTGATGAATGTTCGTGCAAACTGACGAGAACCGGTGAGCCGATGAAGAAGTTTGCGCATCTGCAGGCCCTTAAGCATTTACATGACCATTTGTTGTTGTGTTGAGAGCTGAAGCTCATAAGCAGAAGCTCTAATAAGATGTATGCATTGGGAATCCGTTCCCACTGTACTTGAGTGAAAACAACAAGTTCCGAGTGGCGAGTGAGGTATTAAGCACCAAGGCTGACAAGTGTGCTGTATTCCTCCTCGTGTTGGCGAGTACTGGGTTAGGTTCCAAGAAGATCAGTGTGCTGCCGCCGTCAAGAGCTCATTGAAGTTGCACACACGTGTGTGCTACCGTTGACATGATTGCTAGCGTTGATGAGGTAGCGCTGGCTCTTGCTCAGGAAAAAAGGTCTAGTGTGTGTTGTCTAGGTGAGGAGACTCGCTAGGAGACTCGAAAAATGATTGTTGAAGTAATAGTGCTTGAGTGCTATTATGAATGACGAATAGAGAAGAGAATCTCACTGGGAAGCTCTCCGTTGAAAGATGTCAGTAATGACCATCCCTAGAGTCAAGGCCTCTGAGAATCGTCACTGACCGAATATAGTTGAGAACGTGTTCTTGGTGATCTTCTCTTGACTTTCCTCGAGCTGATGAAGAGTGCTAACACTCGGAGATGAGCTCTTGTAGTTTCCATGAGGTAGGGCCTCCAGTTCCTCTTTGGCATAGTAACCATTTATTAGGATCATTAGTAATGCTGCCAAAGACTCCCAGACCGAAGGGTTCGGATTCTGGGATCTGAGCTGCAGAAACAAGGTCAAGTATTACCTGGCCCATTTCCGTGAATGAGAGACTTTAAGGGGGGCCCATATGGTTTGCCGACTCTCTTAACTCAAGACAACACGAGCAGGAGACCTGCCATCGAGGTCAGGTGAACATCTGCTGCTTGGGGTCCTGGATCGAGGTCTGCTTTCCGACCAAGGGTCTTTACGCTCAAAACTCTGTGTGAGGAGGGGCGATGCTGATCTAGAGAAAAGGTTAATCCCTTTCGGTCTGAAGGCAAGGCTCAAGGACTAGGGGTGACCTTTCATTGCCGAGACCGAGAGAAGCTCTCCTCTCGAAGGTAAACGAGGAACTCTTCTAATGCTGTCATAGTGGCATCGAGGGGAGAGATAACCCCTTCTATGATACCAACTACCGTCCACTTGGCCTGGAAGGCCGAACCCGAAGATCTACACAAGTATCTAGACATCCTCTATGTAACCTGTTATGGAAAAGACTCTCTGAGAGAGGAGGGGCTGGATAGTCTCCAGGCGTGAAGTCGCAGTGGAGATACTACTTTGTGAAAGATGTTCACATATGGCTGTTAGAGTCGCTGAGGGAGTTCTCTCGGGATCGCCGTCGGGTGTTGCAGACAAGTCAACTGAGCATGAAGAGTTTGCTGGGCAAGACGAGTCTTGCTGGTGATATGAGTCTGCTGGGCAAGAAGAGTTTGATAGCCTGCTCTTGAAGATCAAGGGAGGGGGGGGAGATGGATGAATTCAATTTCTGTTGGATCTCCCAGGATCTACTTCAGTAAACAAGACGAGTCTTCTAACGAGACATGACTGCTGACGACAAGGCTTGCTCTGAAGAGCTATGGTGGGGAATGGGTGAATCCAATTCCCGCCTGAGGAATCCCCCGGGAGAGGAGACTAAACAGGAAAGGGAAGATTCTCTTGCAGACCGGAAAGGTGACCACTATTAGCTGCCGCTGTTGGCGATCCTTCCAGCAAGCAGGAAGATTGCTGCACATTGGCTGGTGGAGGAACTGCTCTCTCGGCAGGAGAGTGAGTGAATCCCTCTTTTCACTGGAAGAATCCTCCAAAGGGGAGACCAACAGGTGAAGGAATTCTTTTCTGTGAACGAGAAATACAAGACCAACATCTGCTGCCGTAGTCGGCAACTCTCCCCAAAAGCAGGAAGATTGTTGACCAGTGGTTGGAGGGACTCTCCTTCAGGAGGGATAGTTCCAGCCCCTGAAGGCAATCCCCTGGCCGCACTCTGTTTCCCATCCACGAGTTCTAGCTAAAGTTGAGGGTCGACATCAGGTGCTTCCTGAGAAACAAGCCGGAGCTCAAATCTGTGCTCATCACATAGGGGGTGGTACCTTTTATCCGTAGGAAAGTTACCAAAGTTACCCTCATCTTTGGGAGGTTTAAGAGACGGTACCGTTCGGATTCTGCCCAGAGCCTGGAGTGGTACAGCATGGTCGCCCCTCTTTCTTTTGATGCATCTGAAGGAAGAGTTCAATCTGGAAAAGGGATGAGGCGGTAGACTCCTTGGTGAAATTTCCGTTTGTAAACCGTCTTCTCGGGTCTCATACAGATCCGAAAAAAAAGGGGGGGGGATCCTACTCCTGGCCCTACTCATGTCCCACAAGAGGTTGGATTCAAAGGAATCCAGTACGGGCTTGATGAACCCGAGTGAAACGGTGACCTAAGAGATGTAACCAATGCTGGCTGAAAGAGCGTATTGCAGAAGAAAGACTCCTGTCACCCTCCACTTAGAATACCGTCGATCTGCGGAAGAAACTTCTGCATGACGACGATGGATGTATCCCAGGGTACCTGTCTCTGATAAGGAAGCTGAGTATCTCTCGAGATTTACTCAAATCCTCCGATCTCGGTAAACTCGGGGTGAATCTCGGTGGTAACGAAGATCAGTCACAGAAGTCTTTGGAGAATGAAGCCGACCCTGACAAACTAGGTTGACACTACGATAAACCTTCTCATGAGAAACTGCTTGATGGTCGAAGATACTTCCTCCATGAATGCATTTTGGAATCTAGGAGTAAGGGTCCTAGTGGTAGAACGTACCCAGGAAGTCTTGTGGACTAACTGCTTGTTTGAACGTATGCTTTCTCCTCGCCAGATAGAGTTTGAAAACTAACCTGTTCCAGGAGAGGACAGAACTGGAGATATCTATAGTAGGAACTGACAGAAGAGGCTCAGAGAGACCTCGATGAAAACAAATTGTTCTGTTCAAAGACGTAATGCCTGACAACGGGCCTCCGACTGGATGTTCGGAAAGCGTTTTTAAAGAGAGAATCTTCCTCGCACAGGTAGAAGGAAGAGAGAAAATGTATTCTCTTGTAGCTGAGCTGCGAATTCTCTGTCCTTGTTGGAAAGACATGCGTACCCAAAAAAGGGCAACCTCCACGAGGACAAGAAAATGGGAGTTATCTCTTGGATAAGAAGATTGATGATGTCTACCACATCCCTTTCCCAGCCACGACAAAGAGGCTTTTCCTTGGTGATGCGAGGGACAAGGAAGTCCACATCTGCGCTAGAGCAGCTACAACCAAAGAAGAACAACTTCAACCACACCAATCACGGTGGTGTTCAGAGGCAGTCACCCGTCCAAGTACTGACCAGACCCCCCGTTGCTTGTCTTCGCTGATCGGATGAGAAGCAGTGTTTCCAGCATGGTATGGCCGTTAAAGCTAAGGGTTGGTCGAATATGCTTCTCCTGAAGAGAATCCCACTGAAGTCAATCCACTGGAACAGCGGGAAGGAAAAAAAGGGGGGAATAACCCACAGGGTTTTGACTCCTAATGCAGATAAGAAGGGCCAAGGAGAGGATCCATGGAATCGACCTAAGAGCCGTGAAAGAAATCCAACAAGTTTTCAAACTTGTGAAGACGGGAAGCAAATAACCCCAAGGGATTATGTTCAAAAGATTTGTTCAGAGTCATCAGAGAGGAAGCAGAGGCAAGTGGTTGGAAGACTTCTATTGCAGCAACTGCTGTGTAGAGCTGTTCTATCTGCATGGTGGTGGTGTATAGGCAAGGGAGCATGCACAAGTAACGAAGATCGTTCGATTCAATGAGGATGTCGACTTGTAAGGTAACCATATACCGAAAGGAAGAGACAGGGAGCAGAAGAGGCAACCTAATCCCTTAGACACACAGCACATCAGCATACTAGTAAAAGCAGATGTGGTAATAAATGTGATCGTGGTTCGATGAAAATGTTCGTAAGGGATGAACGTTTGAGAGTGCTGAAGAGAACTGGCGAGCCGATGGATGCTTGGGGAAACCAATAGCACTGTGCTTGTGTGAAATAAGTTCTCAGTGGCGAGTGAGGTATTAAGCACCAAGGTTGAAACTTGTTCTTTACCCCTCTCATCAGAGGTGAGAGCTGGATTAGGTTCCAGGATGGGAGTGTGTGCTAAACTCCCTTAATTGCATGTCATGCTTAGCACTACCGGAGTGGTGCCACTCGGGGAAAACGAAGGATACCTGGCCCACCGTTGAAGTTCTGTGTGATCTAGAAGAGGAGAATTGATCAGATACTCTAAAGCGATCGAGGAAGCCATAGCGGTAGACCACTCTGTGTAAGACAAAAAGAGCAGGAATATCTCGCTGAGGCTTGAAGTGAGGATTGCAGTCAGAAGAGATCTGTGATCAAGGCTGAGTGATCGTCTTTACCTGCCGAAACTGAAAAGGGGTCTTTTCCTCCTGCATAAACTTGAGGATTCCGCTATTGCTGGAATAGAGGTATCTAGTGGAGAGATACGTTTTCCCATGACACCAACCACAGAAGACGTTATACTTTGCCTGGTAGATTGATGCTATGGAATTCCTCAGATATCTAGACAACCTCTTCACAACTTATTGCGAAAAGCCTCTCTGAGAGAGGAGGTACTGGGTAGTCTCCAGGCGTACAATCATAGCGAAGCTATAGCTTGTGGTAGACGTCGAAGTGCCTTCAGATCTAGGGAACCACGGGCAGAGGTCGACTAGTAAGTCTGAGTGACGAACTGCTGGTGAATGGCGAACTGCCAATGATCGGGTGTATCGGTGATCTGTGAGCAGAAGATGGTAACTGACAGGCGGATGAAAACTGTCTGGTCAGTCGGCCAAGGAAGGTTGGCAATTAATGAGTTGGTGATTGGCTTGGAGAGCCCTGAGAGACAGCAGAATGGTTTAATGATCGTCAGTTGGTGATTGGTGAGCCATTGATGATCGGTGAGCTAGAGATCAGCATGCTGACGATTAGCACATCAGAGATCAAGGAGTTGAGGTCGATGATCGAAGAAAGATGAGCTGCCCATTGGCGATCTAGTGATCAGCAAGCTGATGACTGGTTGTTGACTAGCAATCGGTGATCGGCACCCTAGCAATATGAGATCGTTGGCAATTGGCGAGACTGGAGGTCAATTATCAGAGAGAGATGAGCTAGCAATTAGCGATCTGGCGATCAGCAAACGGTGATCAAGCAATCAGTCAGTTGATGATTTCTCATTGGTGGAACATGAGCTAGAAATTGGCGATCGGCGGGCTAGTGAACGGCGGTCGATGGGCTAGTGATTGGCGTTCTGGTAATTAGAGATTTGAGAGCTAATGATAGGCCGTTGGCAACGTTCAGATCGTGTTTGCTGACTGGTACTGTAAGGAAAAACTCCTGAAGAGAAAGGGACCAAGGGTTCCGTGAGGAGTCTCGACCGATGGAAGATGCGGTTGATTCGCCTTGGAAGATGGAATCTTCAGGATCTTGAACCCTTCTGTGAAGCCTCTTCCCTCTTTTCCCAGTGGCCATGCTGTAATGCGTTTGCGGGGAGGGGAATGGGGAAATGGTGACCTGTCGAAAAGTTTTCTCGAAAAGTTTTCATTCTTTTTGCCTCTCGCACGAGTGCGCAGGAGAGTACTGTAGCGTTGGTGCGCAATAAGGCGCTGTGTAGGGTGTTGTGCAGTCTCCCTAGAATGCGCAGGAAAGAGAGAGATCAGGATCGTGAGCGCGCAGGTGCGAAGGCGCGTGATCGTGGGTGAGCAGGCGGGAAGACGCGCAATTGCGACCAAAATCTTGGACGTAGGAGAGCGCTGGCATGCACTGCGTGCATGGGAGATTGCTGGTGGGCGCGAGCGGGAGATTGCTGGCACGCACGAGCAGGAGATTGCTGGCGCGCGCAGAGGAGTGCTGGCGTGCAGGAGATTGTTGACTCATAGGACAGAGCTGACGTGGAGGATAGCTTTGGCGCGTAGGAAAACGCTGATGCACAGGAGATCGCTGGCGTGAAGGAGAACGCTGGCGTGAAGGAGAACGCTGGCGCACAGGAAATCGTTGGCATGCAGAAGAGCGCTAGCTCGTAGGAGAGCGCTGGCGCGCAGGAGATCGTTAGCGTGCAGGAGAGCGTTTGGCGAGCAGGAGACCGAAGTTGCGCGGGCGAGCGCAGAGATTTTGGTGAGCGCTGTTGTGCCTGCTATCATAGGTTGGCTGGTGAGCGCTGGCGAGCTGGAGAGCGTGGGCGCTCTGTAAAGGGTGACAGAGCAGGTTGGCATTGACGAGATATTGGTGAGCACTGGTACACTGCAGGGCGCTGGCGAGCTGAAGAGCGTTTGCGTGCAGCTGCATGCTTAGGTAGGGCCTCAGGAGGCTGTACCGGGGACAGGAACGGCGACGGTAGGTCTGTAGATCAGCTGGTAGGACGATCAGGAACTGGGATATGCGAACATCCACCGATGGAGATCGCGAATGATCCACAGAAGAGTCCAGGACCGAAATCCGAGGACTAGCTGCAGCATCGTCAGGAGAAGGTCCAGGAACAGATGATGCACATGAGGGTCGGTGGATCAGCAAGCTGACCTTCAGCAGTAGCAATCCACCGAAGAGGAGTCCCTATGAGTGGGCCTCTCGTAAACGAGGTGATCACTTCGCACGAGAGACTTGCCTAAGACTATGCTCTGCCCCCTGTACCAACCGTGTGTCACACAATTGTACATAATTCCTTTTGTATAGATAATGCTTGTATCTTCGCTCTTCCCTCGCACTAAAACGAACATGAAAATTCATGTCTGCTGTTTTGCTCTGACATTGTCTGTCTCTCGAACATGTTGTGTCCTGTTGCCTTGAGGTTTTGTATATAAAGGGGGGTGTTCCTTAATAAACAACTCAGTCATTTCCAATCTGCCTTTGAGTTCACAACCTTCTCCCACCTTCGTCACATTGGTGACCCCGGAGTGACTCGCTCCTCCCGCCTCCCCCCCCCCCCTCCACCTCTCGCCGTTACTATGACGCCGTCAACGCATACCTTCTGCAGCAGTACTCGCCGTCGCCAGCCGCCCGTATAGCAACGCCTTTTCAGCTCTCTCAACAACCGTTGGGGGACCAAAGGGCTTCGCTCACCCTCGGGAAAATGACCAGTATCACTCGCCTGCAACCTGCCGCAGACAGCTCTCCTCGTGAGGTGAACCTATTTCGTGCCCTTATGGACAGCCACTTCATGACCTTCAAAACCTCCATCAACGCCTCCACTCGTGACGAAGAGGACACCTATTCAACTTCAACCGAAGCTGACGTGAATGCTGTAGGACATACACGCCTATGAATGCCGTAGGCCTATGAATGCCGTAGGACACACGCCTATGAATGCCGTAGGCCTATGAATGCCGTAGGACATACACGCCTATGAACGCCGTAGGCCTATGAATGCCGTAGGATATACTCGCCTATGAATGCCGTAGGCCTATGAATGCCGTAGGACACACTCGCCTATGAATGCCGTAGGACACACACGCCTATGAATGCCGTAGGACACACTCGCCTACCCCGTGACGAGCCGGAGCGGCAACACAGCCAACCATCATCCACCACTCGCTCGCACCCCAACCAACGACTTCTACAGCCACTCACTGCCGCTAATCGGCGCAGTGTTACTACTACCTCTCCAGATTCAGGGTACCTATTTAACATGTTCAGTATGTCATTTTTAGAGGGGGAGCCATGTACCAACCGTGTGTCACACAATTGTACATAATTCCTTTTGTATATATAATGCTTGTATCTTCGCTCTTCCCTCGCACTAAAACGAACATGAAAATTCATGTCTGCTGTTTTGCTCTGACATTGTCTGTCTCTCGAACATGTTGTGTCCTGTTGCCTTGAGGTTTTGTATATAAAGGGGGGTGTTCCTTAATAAACAACTCAGTCGTTTCCAATCTGCCTTTGAGTTCACAACCTTCTCCCACCTTCGTCACACCCCGAAGGAAGAGACTCAGCAAGGGGGGAGCATAGTCTAGGTGAAGACAGCAACAGCAGTCGGAGTCGATGAAGTGATGAAGATGAAGGGAAGGTCTCCCTCACAAGGGGGAAATATCCCCACACCTGGGGAGGAAAACTTTCCCTCAGAAGGGAGAGTAGTCCAGCCCCTGGAGGCAAACCTCCTGGTAGCGCTCTAAGATGATCTGGCAAGAGCGCTGCCTGAGGATGCGTAGCCAGAGCTAGTTCCTCGAAGATGAAGTGCTGATCAGGTGCTGCCACGGGCATAATTCTAAGAGAAGGGATGATGTCCTCTGAGGGTTGGCAATGACAGCAGATTCCCCAGGCATGAACAGAACAGCTCTGCTTTGTCGGCTCTCTTAGTCTACGAATAAGAACTGCATTGCTAACTGAGGAAAAATAAAATAAATTATGTCACAAAAAAAAACTCCTTCGGGAGGAACACCTAGTCCGCGAAGGAAAAGGAGACCACCGACAGAACAAACATAAAATAAGAACTGCGCCCTCCTTTCCCAGGTTGACATCGACGGGAGAAGGGAAGCGGAGAGTAACTGTAATAAAACAAAATTTACAATTATCTAAATCAGCTAAAAATATTCACTAATAGGAAGAACCACTGATCCTCCGAAGGGAAGTGTTCCCCAAGGAGAAGAAGCTGAAAAGTTAAATTACAAACAATTATAATTTCACTTAAACAATTTAGAAAACAATCGGAAGCGCAACCTAACCCGCAAACGGGA